>NC_134091.1:9527908-9601908 GCF_000715075.1 Nicotiana tabacum
AAGAATTACTGAAACCCTAAAAGGTGTGGTTATCTTTTTATGTGTAAAATTTTGCTTTTTTCTTGTGGGTTTGGGGATAAGATACTGGAGGAGGAGGAGATGAGAGGAAAGAGTCTTAGAAAGATGAGGTTACTAAAAATAGAAAGGCTTTCCAAAACCATGAAAGGTGTTGCAGAATTTGATAAAAGTAATTTAAGAATCAATCAAGTCGCTTGTTGTTGTTGTCGTCGTCCCACCTTCACAACTCAGTTATCAGTCACTTGTCACCACCAGCATTTGCTGTTTGCTTGGATGGGTTTCTTTGAGTTGGTTTAGAGTTAAAAAACTTTTACCAAGCAAGTATTGAAACTTTTACCAAGCAAATAAAAATATATTTGATAATATATTTTATCAAATATATTTAAGACTTGAATTTAAGACCTTTACATGTCCTCATAGGAAAAAAACGATAAATAACCACCTTTCATAACCACTTTGCAGACCACGAATCAAAAATGGACATCATTCTAGACTTTTACATACATGAGTTTCGAGCACCGGTATATTATGCTAGAGTTTCACATTTAAAAGTTTTAAACTCGAAAACATAGTCCTGATGTTCGAAAAAAGCATACCCGATGAAGCAAGTCTTTGTCACTTTCAAATGATGAAGATAAGGGCAAAAAGATCTAATTAGCTAATTTTAATGACAGTTAAAATGGTGGTTGAACTTTAAAAAGCGAACCAAAAAAAAGGTAACTTTACACAAATAGTCAGTCATATTCATTATTTACTTTTTCTAGCCATATACATAATTTATACATAATTATACACATATAATACATAAATTATGCATAAATTATACTTTCACCGATTATTTTTAATTTAAGCGGTTAAGTAGATGATTATTTAGGTTAATTTTTCACCAAAAGGATGGTCAGCCCGCGCATTTTTATGATCTGATAACCACCTACTAATAGAGATATTCTCATTCTTCAAAATAATTCAAACAAATACACGATAAATGAGATATCCAGAGCTGCCTATATAATTAAAGATAATCACGGGTAATTATTTCATACTCCTAATAAATAAATAAAATTAATAATCTTATAAATAAAATAAGTAACTTGTTACAATAAGTTAAGATATACTTATAATATTTTTCTATGATTTCGCTACATAAATCAAAACTATTGGCTAGCTTATGTGGACCCTTATACTAACACAACGGTACTAAGGTCATGTCATTCCCCTTGGTTACGTTACTTGGACTCAACTTTTACCAATTTTTGCTGTTAGTAATTTGACTGTCACAGCAAATGAAGATTTCTTCAGCAAATCTGCATAAGATTCTCTATATATAGTATTAGTAACAGAAGGTTTTTGCATGAATGGAACGCAAAGGACCATCGTGTAAAACGAGTGATTCCGGTCTCTTCTTTTATGTATTGTTGTACGCAGTGACGAAGCTAGAAATTTCTTCAAAGGTGTTTAAATTTAAAAGAAGTGAAAAAAAATCCGACAAAGGGTGTTCAATATGTGTTATATACCTCTAAAACATAATATTTTACCTATGTACACAGTACAATTTTTCGACAAAGGGTAGTCAGTTGGTGGCTTCGCCACTGGTTGTACGTACCAACAGCTATGACATATGCTCTCATTTTAGGGAACCCCTTAAAATTCCCTACTACCACTACTTTATTGATTATAATGCAAAAGCTACTTTTATGCGAATATTGATGGTTTCAACTATTGTATATTGTGTGATCCTCAAGCTTCAATGTATGGAATATCATGTAGAGTTTTAACTTCTTTATATTTATATTTATAACAATAACAAATGTAAAATAATTCATACACTATCAATTCACTTAGAAATTATCTTTAGCTTGTTGTTATACTAAGTGAAACTAGTCATCTACAAAATTGTGGAAGACAACCTTCTCTTACAATTTGGTTAAATTATATTGATAGTATTGTAAAAAAATTTTGAACCTAAGGTCTATCAGTCTCTCTACCTCACACAACATAGGGATAAGGTTTGCGTACATCTCACGCTCCTCATACTTTACTTGTGAGATCATATTGGATATGTTATTATTGAATTACTGTAAAATTTATTTACGATATTAATATAAAATAAATTATATTTTTCACATTCTTTTTAGTTGTGTAATTAGTAAAAATATTGTCTCATTGGTTTTCAACCCACCACAAAGATGTAAAAACATGAAGAAACTTGGCGGCATATGACCTCGAATAACGAATGAGGAGAGGTTGAATAACGTCATAGATTCTATTCTATGGTACCTCGTAGAAAAGAGTTCTCAAAAACAGAGTTAAAATAACAATCAAATCCAAAAACTTTAATATTGTTATAAAATAAAGACAGCAAACACAAGTATAGACAGAAACTGATATATTATTCAAAATTCGAACTTATTTATATAATGAACTGAAATCTCCTCTATTTATAGAAGAAAGCAAGATGTTGTGTAAGTTGCTTCTGCAAGTTACTACTGTACCAAATATAGATAATCTTCTACCGGGGGTAATGTTTATCCATAACGAAGTACCAAAAGGATAAACTCATTGTACCAGATATAGATAATCTTCTATTGGGGTAATGTTTATCCATAACGGGGTACCGAAAGGATAAACTCATTGTACTATATATAGATAATCTTCTATCGGGTGTGATGTTGCTGCTTGTAAGCTGCTGCTCTAAACTGTTGTGCCAGATATAGATAATCTTCTATCATGGGTAATATTTATCCATAACGGAGTACCGAAAGGATAAGTTTCTTCAGGAGGCTTATTTTCAATAGAGTACTAAATAGATAAACATATTTACGGCGGAGTCTCATATGGATAAACTTCTTCAGGAAGCTTATTTACAACGGAGTACTAAATAAACATCCATAATATAATATATTTATAACACTCCCTTTCGGATATTCATTAAATGATAATGTGCCTCATTAAAACCTTACTAGGAAAAAACCCGTGGAAAAAAAATTCTGGTGAAGGAAAAAGAGTACACATATTTAGTAATACGCATAACTAGTTGTCTCATTAAAAAACCTTATAAGGAAAACTCTGTGGAAAAAACCTTAGTAAGGGAAAAAAAGTATAGCGCGTATTTTACTCCCCTGATAAAAACTTTGTTTCAAATATTTGAGTCTCCGCATTCCAATAAATTTGCCGGATTGTTACTTGAACGGATTTGTTGCACATCAATGTCACCATTTTTCTAAAGATCATGTGTGTAGAATAATTTTGGTGAAAGGTGTTTCATTCTATCTCCTTTTATAAATCTTCCCTTTAATTGGAATATGCATGCATCATTGTCTTCGTATAAAATTATGAATTTTTTATCACATTCCAAATCACATTTTTCTTGAATAAAATGAATCATTGATTTCAACCATACGCATTCCCTACTTGCTTCATGAATAGTTATTATCTCAGCATGATTTGAAGAAGTAGCAACAATAGATTGCTTTTTGGAGCGCCATGATATGACAGTACCTCCACATGTAAACACGTACTCGGTTTGAGATCGAGCTTTATGTGGATCAGATAAATAACATGCATCTGCATAACCAACAAGATCTGCACTACCTTTGTTAGAATAA
This sequence comes from Nicotiana tabacum, assembly GCF_000715075.1. NCBI lineage: Eukaryota > Viridiplantae > Streptophyta > Magnoliopsida > Solanales > Solanaceae > Nicotiana > Nicotiana tabacum. The sequence goes on from NC_134091.1 coordinate 9,531,532, forward strand.
AATAAACCCTTATCAAATGTTCCCTTTAAATATCACAATATATGCTTAATCCCATTCCAATGTCTCCGTATAGGAGAAGAGTTATATCTTGCTAGTAAATAAATAGAAAATGTTATGTCAGGCCTTGTAGCATTAGCAAGATACATAAGTGCACCAACTGCACTAAGATAAGGTATTTCGGGACCAAGGAGTTCCTCATCCTCTTCTGGAGGTCGGAACAAATACTTATTCACTTCAAGTGACCGAACAACCAGTGGTGAACTCAATGGGTGTGCTTTGTCCATGTAAAAGCATTTTAAGACCCTTTTGGTATAGGCAGATTGATGGATAAAGACCACGTCTGCTAAATGTTCAATTTGCATACCAAAATAAAGTTTTGTCTTTCCAAGATCTTTCATCTCAAATTCTTTCTTAAGATATTCAATTGCCTTTTGGAGTTCTTCTAGAGTTTCAATAAGATTTATGTCATCAACATAAACAGCAAGTATAACAAATTCAGATGCTATTTTCTTTATAAAAATACATGGACAAATAACATCATTTATATAACCATCTTTCAGCAAATATTCACTAAGGCGATTATACCACATACGCCCAAATTACTTTAAACCGTACAAAAAATATCTTTGTAATCTGATTGAATACGTTTCTCGAGATTTTAAATTTGTTTCAGGCATTTTAAATCCTTCAGGGATTTTCATATAAATTTCATTATCAAGTGAACCGTACAGATAAACTGTAACTACATCCATTAGATGTATTTCAAGCTTTTCATGTAGTGCTAAACTGATGAGATATAAAAATGTTATGGCATCCATAACAGGCAAATATGTTTTATCAAAATCGACTCCAGGTCGTTGTGAGAATCCTTGTACTACAAGGCGAGCTTTGTATCTTTTAATTTTATTTTTATCATTTTTTTTCGTACAAAAACCCATTTATGACCAACTGGTTTTATACCTGCAGGTGTTTGGGCTACTAGTCCAAAGACCTATCTTTTAGCAAGTGCGTTCAATTCTGATTGAATTGCCTCTTGCCATTTTGGCCAATCAGATCTTTGTCGACATTCTTCGATAGATCAGGGTTTAAGATCCTCATTATCTTGCATAATTTTATTTGCAACATCATATGCAAAAATATTATCCACCACTATTTCAGATCGATTTAAATTAATCCTTTCACCAGTAAAACTTATTAAAAGCTTCTCACTCACTTAAGTCTCGGGTTCATTAATTTCTTCAGGAATCTCAGAACTAATTAGATCTTGGGTCTCTTCAGGAGATCCCTTCGTAGTATCATTATTATTTGCTGATTTTCTTTTTTGAGGATTTCGATCCTTAGAACACAAAGGCCTACCACGCTTCAAGTGTGTTTTAGGTTCACTAGCTCTCATGCTAGTAGATGGTCCTGTTGGGACATCAATTTGGATAGGCACATTCTCTGCATGGATATGTGACTTAGTTGTCCTTTTCAAATCAGTAAACGTGTCTGGCATTTGATTTGCTATATTTTATAAATGAATGATCTTCTGGGCCTGCTGATTATATATAGGGGCACGTGGGTCAAAATGAGATAATGATGAAATTTTTCATACAATTTTTCTTTTGATTTTTTTTTCTCTCCCCCTAATTATGGAAAATTTGTTTCATCAAACCGACAATCTGCAAATCGAGCAGTAAATAAATCTCGCGTTAATGGTTCAAGATAGCGAATAATAGAAGTTGATTCAAACCCAACATATATTCTTAACCTTCTCTGTGGGCCCATCTTACTGCGTTGTGGTGGTGCTACTGGCACATATACAGCATATCCGAAAATTCGTATATGGATAATATCTGGTTCATGACCAAAACCTAATTGTGACAGAGAATATTTATTATATTGTGTAGGTCTGAGACGGATAAGTGATGCTGCATGCAAGATAGAATGCCCCCAAATAGTAGTGGGCAATTTTGTTTTCATAAGTAGTGGTCTTGCTATCAATTGCAGACGTTTAATAAATGACTCTGCAAGGCCATTTTGAGTATGAACATAAGCTACAAGATATTCAATTTTTATCCCAACTGATAGACAATAATCATCAAAAGCTTGAGATGAGAATTCTCCAGCATTATCAAGGAGAATAACCTTTATCGGATAATCTGGGAATTGTGCCCTTAATCGAATTATTTGGGCTAATAGCTTTGCAAACGCCCCTGTATCGAATTATTTGGGATAATAGCTTTGCAAACACGAGGTTTAGGCCTTCATGGCCTTTTACAATGCTGAATTTAAGAAAATGTCTTTTTTAGATCTCTTATGTATAAAAGAAAGATCTCTTATGTGTAAAAATAAATCTCTCATGTATAAAAAAAGAGATGGGGTCATAAAACTAAATACAAGTTTGTAATGGGCCATAAAACCAATTGACCCTTCAAACACCAGATTGCGAGATGATAGTAGACACACATAAGACCATCTTGAAGATGCATCTATTAGGACCATGAAATATCTAAACAGCCCACTTGTTGGGTGAATAGGTCCACATATATCCCCATGTATATGTTCTAAAAAGGCAGGGGATTCAATGCCAACCTTCATTGGTGATGGTCTAGTGATCATTTTGCCTTGATAACAAGTATCACAAGAAACTTCATTATTTGTAAGAATCTTCAGGTTCTTTAATGGATGTCCGCTCGAATTTTCAGTGATTCGTCTCATTATTATTGATCCAGGATGGCCCAAACGACCATGCCAAAGCACAAAATTTTTGAATCAGTAAACTTCTGGTTTACGATAGAGTGTGCTTCAACTTGTGATGACCCAAATAGTCATCTTATATTTTAGAACTTGAATTTGCGCTCTTAAGCCTTAAAAATCTCATTTTTATCCTCCTCGATTTGCGTGCGCAGTCCGGCATGTTTCCGAAAAACTTTTATGTTGAAAATTGATGAAAATAAGAATTTTTACCTTAAAAGATAATTTTAGTTGACTTCGGTCAACATTTTTGGTAAACGGGCTCGGATCCATGTTTTGACGGTCTCGATGGGTTCGTATTGAATTATAGGACCTGGGCGTATGCCCAGAATCGAATTCGGAGGTCCCTAGCTTGAGTTATGAATTTTTGATGAAAATTAAAAGTTTGAAAATTAATTATTTTTAATAATTGGTTGGTGTTTGGACTTGTTGATATCGGGTCCGTATTTTGGTTTCGGGGCCCGGTATAGGTCCAATATAATATTTAAGACTTTTCTGTGAAATTTGGTGAGAAACGGAGTTGATTTGATGTGATTCAGACGTCCAGTTGAGAAGTTAGAAATTTTAAAGTGTTCTTGAGAATTTCATTTGATTTGGTGCTAAATTCGTAGTTCTAGGTGTTATTTTGGCGATTTGATCACGCGAGTAAGTTTGTATGATGTTTTAAGACTTGTGTGTATATTTGGTTTAGAGCCCCGAGGGCTCGGGTGAGTTTCGGATAGGCCACAGGATGTTTTGGACATTGGAAAATCTGATTTTCTGCAGATTCTGGTGTTCTGGCATGTCCTTCTTCGCGTTCATGAAGGTCTTCTCGCGAACGCGAAGAGTAAACTAATGAGGCCAGAATTTTCTTCTTCGCGAATGCGAAGCGATGGGGGCATTACCCTTCGCGAACGCGTAGTGTTAGGCACTGGGGGAGGGGGGAATCAGCCTTTCCTTCATCGCGAACACGAGCAATGTCTCGCGAACGCGAAGGCCGGGGGTAGCCTACACGAACGCGAACACTGTCTTGCAAACGCGGCAGTGGCCTCGCGAACGTGATGCATACTGTCGCCCAGCACTTAAAACAGAATCCAACATGGGATTAAGCCATTTTTTCCACTTCTCACAAAACAAACGGGCTAGAGGCAATTTTCAAGATTTATTTTCTTCCCCAAAGTGTTGGTAAGTGATTCTAAACCATTTTCTTTTAATTATCCATTACATTTTATGAATTATCAACCTAAAATCTAGAGTTTTTATGGTAGAATTAGGGATTAGGGTAGAAACTAGGGATTTCGAAAATTTGGGGATTTAGACCTCAATTTGAGGTCAGATTCCAAAACCAATTACATATTCGGGCTCGGGGGTGAATGAGTAAATGGATTTTGGTCCGAACCTCGGATTTTGACCAAGCGGGCTAGGGGTCGATGTTTTTCGACATTTGGAGGAAAATTTGGAAAATTTAATTTATGCAATATAATTGATTCCTTTAGCAATATTTGATATTATTGAGTCATTTTTTGAATAGATACGAGTGGTTTGGAGGTGAATTCTAGAGGAAAAGCTGTGATTGAGAATTAAGTGGCCTTCGGAGCGAGGTAAGTGTTGTGTCTAACCTTAACTTGAGGGAATTAGGAACCGTAGACTATTTGCTATGTGAAATTCATTTGAGCGGCGTATATGGGAGGTGACGAGTACTTATACGCTGCCAATTTACCTATTTTCCATGTTTCTTCCGTTTTTCTTATATTGTCTCTTTCCTATGCCTAATTGCTACGTGTTTATACTGGTGTTGTTAAATTGATCGTTCTTATCATGTTTATGGATTTTCTAGTGATAATTGAGAATTTATTTTAAAGTTGAGATTGATATTGTGGAACCAAATATTGAAGTAAGGCTTGTACTTGTTATGCTATCTTCATGTTGTTATTTATGTATTGCATTATGGTAAGGGAGAGTGTTAATGCACGAAGGGTGATGTCGTGCCATATTGTGAGTGTTAATGCACGAAGGGTGATGTCGTGCCATATTGTGAGTGTTAATGTATGAAGGGTGATGATGTGTCATATTGTGAGTGTTAATGCACGAAGGGTGATGTCGTGCCATATTGTGAGTGTTAATGCACGAAAAGTGATGCCGTGCCATATTATGAGAGTTAATGCACGAAGGATAATGCCTTGCCATTTCTATTGATTTTATGGTGAGATTGAGAGTAAAAGCACTAAGGGTGATGCCGTGCATTTTTTCTTTACTGTATTCATGTTCCTGTTGATTCATAATATGTTGGTTGCTCCAGTTATCATTCTCTTGTGGTTCTTTATCTCGTATTTCCCCCAACATGTTTCCTCTCCCGATATCTCGTATCTAATTCTTCATTACTATTATTTGTATATACATTGTTAAACTGTACATGTTGATTTGTAGGTGCCTTGCCTTAGCCTTGTCACTACTTCGTCGAGGTTAGGCTCGACACTTACCAGTACATGGGGTCGGTTATACTGATACTTCACTCTACACTTTCTATGTAGATTTTGGTACCGGCTCGGGTTGATCGAGATTTTGCTATTGGACCGCTATCCGGAGACTCAAGGTAGATCTGTCGGCGTTCACAGACCTTGAATTCCCTGTCTATCTTTTCTATTCTACTGTTTCTTTCATTCATACAGTTGTATTTCTTTCAGACTATTACTGTAGTAAATTCTAGAATGGTCGTGAATTATGACTCCAGATCCGGGTGGTAGTAATTGATACAGTCTTTATATTATTCCGCATTTATTATATTTTATCTTAGCTAATTATTGTTATTTACTGAATGGAAATAAGGATTTGGTTTAATGATTCTCTAATATTGGCTTGCCTAGCAAGTGAAATGTTAGGCGCCATCACGGTCCCGACGGTGGGGATTCCGGGTTATGACAAGTTGATATCATAGCACTAGGTTGCCTAGGTCTCACGATTCACGAGCAAGCTTAGAAGAGTCTGGAGGATCGGTGCGGAGATGTGTGTGCTTATCTTTCAGAGGCTATGAAGTTTAGGAACAAACTTCACTTCTATTCTCCTCTGTCGTGCGATGTTGTTTTCTCAATACTGATTGAACTCTTCTACTCTTGTTCTCTCGCAGATGGCGAAAACACGTACCGCTTTCTCAGCTGAGCAGCAGCCAGAGCCTCCAGTGGCAGCTCCTAAGAGGGGCAGAGGTCGAGGTCGAGGCCGTTCCATAGGCCGAGGTAGAGGCAGGGCTCAGCCCAGAGCCCGAGCAGCAGCCCCGGTAGTGGAGCCTCAGATAGATCTTGACGAGGAGGTTCCAGCCCAGGATGTTCTTGCCGGACCAGCTCAGGTTCCTGAGGGGTTCATTGCCACCCCAGTACTTCAGGATGCTTTGGTCCGTTTGGTGGGTCTTATGGAGAGTGTGGCCCAGACTGGCGCATTTCCCATGGCACCAGCAGTCTCTCAGGATGGAGGAGGAGCCCAGACTCCTACTACTCCCGCTCCGGAGCATATAGCTCCCTAGTATCAGGCTCCAACAGCTCAGCCTGTCGGAGTAGTTCAGCCGGTTGTTGTGGCATAGGTCGGAGATGGGCCAGCTATGTCTTCTGAGGCTTTGTGGAGGATTGGACAGGTTTATCAAGCTCTTTCCTGTTCACTTCAGTGGTGCTCCTTCAGAGGATCCCCAGGAGTATCTTGACAGCTGTCACGAGGTTCTACGGAACATGGGTATAGTGGAGACCAATGGGGTCGATTTTGCTGCATTTCAGATGACTGGTTCCGCCAAGAAATGGTGGAGAGATTATTTGTTGACCATACCAGCTGGGTCGCCTGCTCTTACTTGGGACTAGTTCTCTCAGCTCTTCATAGAGAAGTTTCTGCCTATCACATTGAGAGAGGAGTGTCGCCGTCAGTTTGAGCGTCTCCAGCAGGGCAGTATGACTGTTACTTAGTATGAGACCCGTTTTGTGGATTTGGCCCGTCATGCTATTCTTCTGCTTCCCATCGAGAGAGAGAGAGAGAGAGAGAGAGAGAGAGAGAGGGTGAGGAGGTTTATTTATGGACTTGCTCAACCTATCAGATTGCAGATGGCTAAGGAGACTGGGAGTGAGATTTCTTTTCAGGAGGTTGCTAATGTCGCAAAACGAGTCGAGATGGTTCTTACTCAGGGAGGTCAGGGGGTCTGACAAGAGACCTCATTATTCCGGTGAGTTCAGAGGTGCCTCATCTAGAGGCAGGGGTACTTTTGGTAGAGGCCATCCTCCCAGGCCATTTCATTCAGCACTCCAGGCATCCCACGGTGCCTCAGGTGGTCGTGGCCCTCACATGAATTATTCCGACCAGCTAGCCTACAATGCACCACCAGCTCCTGTTAGTGCACCTCCACTCCAAAGTTATCAGGGTGGTCATTCAGGTCGACAAGGTCAGTTTCAGGGTCAACAGTCACAACAACCGAGGTTATGTTATACTTGTGGTGATCCGAGGCACATTGCTAGATTTTTCCCTCAAGCAACGGGCAGCTCACAGCATCAGAGTTCTCGTACCATATTTCCGGCACTAGTTGCTGCACCACGTGCTCAGCCAGCTAGAGGCAGGGGTCAGGCAGCCAGAGGTAGAGGCCAGACTATTAGAGGTGGAGGTCAGGCCGTTAGAGTTGGAGACCAGCCGGCTAGAGGTCGTCTCAGGGACGTAGTTCAGGGTGGTGGGGCCCAGACCCGATGTTATGCTTTGCTAGCCAGGCCTGAGGCTGAGTCATCTGATGTTGTTGTCACAGGTACTATTTCAGTTTGCAGTAGAGATACTTCAGTTCTATTTGATCCGGGGTCTACTTACTTTTATGTGTTATCCTATTTTGCTTCATATTTGGTTTTGCCCCGTGATTCTTTGAGTGCTCTTGTGTATGTGTCCACACCAGTAGGAAATGTTATTGTTGTAAATCGTGTTTATCATTCATGTGTGGTCACCATTGGGAGTCTTGAGACTCGTATAGATCTTCTATTCCTCGATATGGTTGATTTTGATATCATATTGGGTATGGATTGGATGTCACTGTATCATGCTATATTAGATTGTCACGCCAAAACGGTGACCTTAGCCTTGCAGGGGTTGCCTCGATTAGAGTGGAGAGGGATTCTTGGCTATTCTACCAGTAGGGTTATCTCTTATGTGAAGGCTCAGCATATGGTTGAGAAGGGGTGTCTAGCTTATTTGGCTTATGTCCGCGATTCTAACGCGGGGGTTCCTTCCATGGATTCAGTGCCAGTTGTTCGTGAGTTTTCAAATGTGTTTCCTGCAAACCTTTCGGGGATGCCACCCGACAGGGACATTGATTTCTGCATTAATTTGGCTCCGGGCACTCAGCCCATTTCCATTCCACCATACCGCATGGCCCTGCCAGAGTTGAAAGAATTGAAGGAACAATTACAAGATTTGCTTGATAAGGGCTTCATTAGACCTAGTGTCTCGCCCTGGGGTGCACCTGTGTTGTTTGTGAAGAAGAAAGATGGATCGATGAGGATATGTATAGATTATCGGCAGTTGAACAAAGTCACCATCAAGAACAAGTACCCATTTCCGAGGATTGATGATTTATTTAATCATCTTTAGGGTGCCCAGGTGTTTTCAAAGATTGATTTGAGATCTGGCTACCATCAGTTGAGGATTAGGGCATCCGATGTCCCTAAGACAGCTTTTCGGACTCGGTATGGGCATTATGAGTTTCTAGTTATGTCATTTGGATTGACAAATGTCCCAGCAGCATTTATGGATTTGATGAACCGGGTGTTCAAGCCCTACTTGGATTCCTTTGTGATTGTGTTTATTGATGATATCTTAGTCTACTCCCACAGCCAAGAGGAGCATGAGCAGCACCTTCGGATCATTCTTCAGACTCTGAGAGAGTTATATGCTAAGTTCTCAAAATGCGAGTTTTGGTTGAGTTCAGTTGCTTTCTTGGGTCACGTTGTATTAGCAGAGGGTATTAAGATGGATCCTAAGAAGATTGAGGCCGTTCAGAACTGGCTTAGACCCACATCATCTACAGAGATCCGTATTTTCCTGGGTTTAGCGGGCTATTACCGTCGATTTGTGGAGGGGTTTTCATCCATATCAGCCCAATTGACCAGGTTGACCCAGAAGGGTGCCCCATTCAGGTGGTCAGACGAGTGTGAGGCAAGCTTCCAGAAGCTCAAGACACCTTTGACTACAGCACCAGTATTGTTGTTACCCATAGGTTCAGGATCTTATACAATGTATTTTGACGCATCTCGTATTGGTCTGGGTGCGGTATTGATGCAGGGTGGCAAGCTTATTGCATATGCTTCACGGAAGCTGAAGGTTCACAAGAAGAATTACCATGTTCATGATCTAGAACTGGTAGCCATTGTTCATGCGCTGAAGATTTGGAGGCACTATCTTTACGGCGTGCCATGTGAGGTATTCACAGATCATCGGAGCTTGCAGTATTTGTTCAAGCAAAAGGAATTCAATTTGAGGCAGAGAAGGTGGTTGGAGCTATTGAAAGACTATGATATCACCATATTGTATCATCCCGGGAAGGCCAGTGTGGTGGCCGCTGATTTGAGTAGAACGTCAGCTAGTATGGGTAGCCTTGCTTATATTCCAGTTGGTGAGAGACTGCTTACATTGGATGTTCAGGCCCATGTCAATCAATTCGTAAGGTTGGATGTTTCTAAACCCAGCGGTGTTCTAGCTTGTACAGTTGCTCGGTCTTCTTTGTTTGAGTGTATCAGAGATCGGTAGTATGACGATCCTCATTTGCTTGTCCTTAAAGACACAGTGCGACACGGTGGTGCCAAGCAGATTACTATTGGAGATGACAGAGTTTTGAGGATGCAGGGTCGTATTTGTGTGCCTAATGTGGATAGACTTCAGAGTTGATTCTTGAGGAGGCCCACAGTTTCCGGTATTCTATTCATCCGGGCGCCGCCAAGATATATTAGGATTTGCGGCAGCATTATTGGTAGAGGAGGATGAAGAAAGACATAGTTGCATATGTATCTCGGTATCTAAATTGCCAGTAGGTAAAGTGTGAGCATCAGAGACCTGGTGGTTTGCTTCAGAAGATAGAGATTCCTAAGTGGAAGTGGGAGCGTATCACTATGGATTTCGTTGTTGGACTCCCACAGACTCAGAGGAAGTTCGATGCAGTTTGGGTCATTATGGACAGGCTGACCAAGTCAGCTCACGCGGGTTGAGTTGAGCACAGCGTTTCATCCTCAGACGGACTGACAGTCCGAGTGCACTATTCAGATCTTGGAGGATATGCTCCGCGCTTGTGTTACAGACTTAGGAGGATCGTGGGATCAGTTCTTTCCCCTTGCAGAGTTTGCCTACAACAACTACCAGTCGAGCATTCAGATAACTCCCTTTGAGGCATTATATGGTAGGCGGTGCCGGTCGCCAGTTGGGTAGTTCGAGCCAGGAGAGGCTCGGTTGTTGGGCACAGACTTAGTACAGGATGCCTTGGATAAGGTCAAGATTATTCAGGATCGACTTCGCACAGCTCAGTCCAGGCAGAAGAGTTATGCAGACCGCAGAGTTCGTGATGTTGCATTCATGGTCGGGGAGAGAGTGTTACTTCAGGTATCACCAATGAAGGGTGTAATGAGGTTCGGAAAGAAGGGCAAGTTGAGCCTTAAGTATATCAGACCTTTTGAGATTCTGGACAGAGTGGGAGAGGTGGCTTACAGGCTTGCGTTGCCACCTAGTTTAGTAGTTGTTCATCCGGTATTCCATGTGTCCATGCTTTGAAAGTATCACGGCGATCTTTCCCATGTGGTAGATTTCAACTCTGTCTTGTTGGATAAGGATTTGACTTACGAGGAGGAGCCGGTGGCTATTCTAGCCCGGCAAGTTCGCCAGTTGAGATCAAAGAGTTACTCTTCAGTTCGAGTGCAGTGGAGAGGTCATCCTGTTGAGGCAGCTACTTGGGAGTCCGAGTTCGATATGCGGAGTAGATATCCACACCCTTTCACTAGCTCAGGTACTTTTCTATGTCCGTTCGAGGACGAACGGTTGTTTTAGAGGTGGAGAATGTGATGACTCAAAAGGTCATCTTATATTTTAGAACTCGAATCTGCGCTCTTAAACCTTAAAAATCTCATTTTTACCCTCCTTGATTTGCATGTGCAGTCCGGGCATGTTTCCAAAAAACTTTTATGTTGAAAATTGATGAAAATAAGAATTTTTACCTTAAAAGTTTATTTTAGTTGACTTCGGTCAATATTTTTGATAAACGGGCCCGGATCCGTATTTTGATGGTCCCGTGGGTCCGTATTGAATTATGGGACCTGGGCGTATTCCCGGAATCAAATTCGGAGGTCCCTAGCTCGAGTTATGAATTTTTGATGAAAATTAAAAGTCTGAAAATTAATTATTTTTAAGAATTGGTTGGTGTTTGGCCTTATTGATACAGGGTCCGTATTTTGGTTCCGGAGCCCGGTATAGGTCCAATATAATATTTAAGACTTGTCTGTGAAATTTGGTGAGAAACAGAGTTGATTTGACATGATTCGGACGTCCAGTTGAGAAGTTAGAAATTTTAAAGTGTTCTTGAGAATTTCATTTGATTTGGTGCTAAATTCGTAGTTCTAGGTGTTATTTTGGCGATTTGATTGCGCGAGTAAGTTTGTATGATATTTTTAGACTTGTGTGCATGTTTGGTTTGAAGCCCCGAGGGCTTGGGTGAGTTTCGGATAGGCCACGGGATATTTTGGACTTTGGAAAATCTGGTTTTCTGCAGATTCTGGTGTTCTGGCATGTCCTTCTTCGCGTTCGCGAAGATCCTCTCGCGAACGCAAAGAGTAAACTGATGAGGCTGAAATTTTCTTCTTCGCGAACGCGAAGCGATGAGGGCATTACCCTTCGCGAACGCGACAAGCTCATCACGAACGCGTAGTGTTAGGCACTGGGGGGGAGGGGGGTCAGCCTTTCCTTCATCGCGAACGCGAGCAATGTCTCGCGAATGCGAAGCCCTGGGGGGGTAGCCTACGCGAATACAAACACTGTCTCACGAACGCGAAGGCTTGGCAGCCAATGCTCTTCGCGAACGCGATGCACACTGTCGCCCAACACTTAAAATAGAATCCAACATGGGATTAAACCATTTTTTCCACTTTTCACAAAACAAACGGGCTAAAGGCGATTTTCAAGATTTATTTTCTTCCCCAAAGTGTTGGTAAGTGATTTTAAACCATTTTATTTCAATTACCTATTACATTTTATGAATTATCAACCTAAAATCTAGAGTTTTCATGGTAGAATTAGGGGTTAGGGTAGAAACTAGGGATTTTGAAAATTTGGGAATTTAGACCTCAATTTGAGGTCGGATTTCAAAATCAATTACATATTCGGGCTCAGGAGTGAATGGGTAAATGGATTTTGGTCCGAACCTCGGGTTTTGACCAAGTGGGCCTGGGGTCCATTTTTTTTGACTTTTTGGAGGAAAATTTGGGAAATTTAATTTATGCAATATAATTGATTCCTTTAGCAATATTTGATATTATTGAGTCATTTTTTGAATAGATACGAGTGGTTTGAAGGCGAATTCTTGAGAAAAAGCTGTGATTGAGAATTAAGTGGCATTCAGAGCGAGGTAATTGTTGTGTCTAACCCTAACTTGAGGGAATTAGGAACATTAGACTATTTGGTATGTGAAATTCATGTGAGAGGCATATATGTGAGGTGACGAGTATTTATGTGCTGCCAATTTACTTATTTTTCATGTTTCTTCCGTTTTTCTTATATTGTCTCTTTCCTATGCCTAATTGCTACGTGTTTATACTGATGTTGTTAATTGATCATTCTTATCATGTTTACGGATTTTCTGGTGATAATTGAGAATTTATTTCAAAGTTGAGATTGATATTGTGGAACCAAATGTTGAAGTAAGGCTTGTACTTGTTATTCTATCTCCCTGTTGTTATTTATGTATTGTATTATGGTAAGGGAAAGTATTAATGTACGAAGGTTGATGCCGTGCCATATTGTGAGTGTTAATGCACGAAGGGTGAAGACGTGCCATGTTATGAGAGTTAATGCACGAAGGGTGATGCCGCGCCGTTTCTATTGATTTTATGGGGAGATTGAGAGTAAAAGAACGAAGGGTGATGCCGTGCATTTTTTCTTTGCTGTATTCGTGTTCCTGTTGATTCATAATATGTTGGTTGTTCCAGTTATCATTCTGTTGTAGTTCTTCATTACTGTTTTTTGTATATACATTGTTAAACTGTACAGGTTGATTTGTAGGTGCCTTGCCTTATCCTCACCACTACTTCGTCTAGGTTAGGCTCGACACTTACCAGTACATGGGGTCGGTTGTACTGATACTGCACCCTGCACTTTCTATGCAGATTTTGGTAACGGCTCGGTTTGATCGAGATTTTGCTATTGGACCGCTATCCGGAGACTCAAGGTAGATCTGTCGGCGTTCACAGACCTTGAATTCCCCGTCTATCTTTTCTGTTCTACTGTTTCTTTCATTTATACGGTTGTATTTTTTTCAGACTATTACTTATAGTAAATTCTAAAATGCTCGTGAATTGTGACTCCAGATCCGGATGGTAGTAATTTATACAGTCTTTATATTATTTCGTACTTATTATATTTTATCTTAGCTAATTATTGTTATTTACTTAATGGAAATAAGGATTTGATTTAACGATTCTCTAACGTTGGCTTGCCTAGCAAGTGAAATGTTAGGCGCCATCACGGTTGCGACAGTAGGGATTCCGGGTCGTGGCACAACTGTACTAATCTTTGAATAGTAGAAGCTAGAAGATAAAGTCGGTAACATTTCTACAATGTACTTCTGGCGAGAAACATTCTTTGTAATACAAAGATATTTCATATTCATTTCATCTATCGTCTCAATATGATACCCATTTCTGCGGATATCTATAAAACTCAACAAGTTTCTTCGGGACTTGGAGGAGAATAATGCATTGTCTATTATAAGTTTTGTTCCCTTAGACAGAAATATAGTGGCTCTTCCAGAGCCTTCAATCAAACTTATATTACTAGAAATTGTTGAAACATTTGCTTTTTCCTTATGCAAATAAGAAAAGTATTTCTGATCTTTTAATATGACATGAGTTGTTCCACTATCAATTACACAAATATCTTCATGATTGGTCTTTGATCCAAATATAATTTGAAGATTATCCATATTCTTCAAAATAACATAGACAAAATAAATATGATAGTAAACATCATTGTCAAAGCATAACTTTTATTTATGTACAACAATTACATAATCATAGTATCTACTACAAACAATAAAAATTAAAATATTTACATTTCTACAGATTCATCACCGATCACATGACTTGTTTCTCCTTCCGGGAGTGCAAAGTAATCAGCTACATCCAAATGCATGAAGTTTAAATTATCTTCAGAAATAAAATTTGCTTCAACATTTTTCTATCTTCTTCAGGGAGGCTTGATACAGCTCAACCAGGTGCTTTGACGTACGACATGTATGTGACCAATGCCCTTTTCCTCCACATCTATAGCATGCATTTTCTGCCTTTGCTGTTTGCACCGCTTCATGCTTTTGTTCCTTCCTTTTCTACTACTGGTGGTGAGGAGGGTTCTTTGGTGCATTATTATTACCGTGATTAGTATTTTTTTCCCCGACCACGACCATGAACAAGTCTGGGGCCACGTCCTCTTCCACGGTTATCTTGGTGGAAGTTCGTCTCATTCACTTCACGGAATGGACAAGAACCAGTAGGTCGGGTTTCATAATTTTTCATTAATAGCCCATTATGTTGCTCGACTACAAGAAGATGTGAGATAAGTTCAGAATACTTTTTGAATCCCATCTCTCGATATTGTTGCTGTAGGAGCATATTTTAGGCATGAAAAGTGGTGAAAGTTTTCTCCAACATATCATAATCAGTAATATTATCACCACATAATTTCAATTGAAAAATAATTCTGAACATAGCAGAATTATACTCACTGATAGATTTAAAATCTTGTAGCCTTATATGAGTCCAATCATAACGTGCATGTGGAAGAACGATCATTTTTAGGTGGTTATATCTATCTTTCAAATTATTCTACAGTATGACTGGATCTTTAGTGAGATATTTCATTTTCAAGTCTTCATCAAGGTGATGGCGTAGGAATATCATTGTTTTGGCACAGTCTTGGTTTGATGCTTGATTTTTGTCCTTGATGGTGTCTGCCAGACCCATCGCATCAAGATGAATTTCAGCATCAAGCACCCAAGACATTTAGCTTTTGCCTGATATATCCAGGGCTATAAATTCAAGTTTAGAAAGATTTGACATTATTCAAAAAAAGAAAGTTCGTACCTCTGTTACTTTTAAAGTATTTGCTCGAGATGGCAGAGTCTCATGTTGATAACGTGTTATAAAATAAAGACTGTAAAGTAAAGACAAGTGTAGAGAGAAACTAATATATATTTCAAACTTCAAACTTATGTACATAATGAACTGAAATCTCCTCTATTTATAGAAGAAAACAAGCTGCTTCTGCAAGCTGTTGTGTAAGCTGCTACTGTACCAGATATAGATAATCTTCTAGCGGGGGTAATGTTTATCCATAACGGAGTACCAGAAGGATAAACTCATTGTACCTGATATAGATAATCTTCTACCGGGGGTAATATTTATCCATAACAGTGTACCGAAAGGATAAGCTCATTATACCAGATATAGATAATCTTTTACCGGATGTAATATTTATTCATAACGGGGTACTGAAAGGATAAGCTCATTGTACCAGATATAGATAATCTTCTACCGGGGGTGATGTTTATCCATAACGGGATACCGAAAGAATAAGTTTCTTTAGGAGGCTTATTTCCAATAGAGTACTAAATAGATAAATATATTTACGGCGGAGTTTCATATAGATAAGCTTCTTAAGGAAGCTTATTTACAACGAAGATGAACATCCATAATATAATATATTTGTAATAAATATGATGGGTTACGCGCTAAATGTGCAATACTAATATCTATGAAAGCATAAATTGGCCCCAGTGAACGATATTAATTAAATGCTTGGTGGATATCATCGTTTTCATAATATATTAGGACTTAGGAGTAATAACGACCTTTTTAATGACCTTTTTGGGTTACGCGGTCATGATAGGTTAATTTTCAAACTAAACCCAATTACCTTATTTGTATAGTGTATAATTTAATCCATGCACAAGGCATTTGTTATATGAAAAGGGGTTAGGTGTAAATGACCTCGACCACTACTACTAAACAAAACAAAATTGGGAATCTATGGCGAAACGCTAGAACTATTCTAATGACAAACCAACTACTAAACATGGACATTTAATAAAACTGGTCTCACAATAAAATTACTCAGATTGACTATGAAAGCATCGCAATGACGATTAGATAACTAAAAGGGACAGAACACAAACCAACGGTTTAACAATAATCCCTAAAAAGTTATACTACTAAAGCCTAGAACTGTATCTACTACAAGGAATTTGGAAATATTAACGTTGTTCATTCTCACAAGTCTTTTCAGGTAGCCATGAAAAGACCAGTCTCATATTCTTTTGCAACCTATTTTGGTATTAGATTCATTTGGTTTAGGAGATTTTGCCTGAACCCATGTGGTCTCTATTGACTAGTGGATCATTGTTTCCTTCTTATTCTTTTTTTCCTGAATTAATAACGTAAAGTTTCAAGATGTGCAACTCTTTTGTAAAACGAGTACATGTCTCGTCGTAAATTCTTGTTACCAAAATTTTGATTAAATCATGAAATTGCTTACTATCATAACTCATAATATTGTTAGATAAGTTATCAAAAGGTCAAAAAGAAAAAGAAAATTTCTAATCCAATTTCATACAACCGTTTACTTCCCTAACATAATGCATGTTTCTATTAAGTTTGAGTTTAATTTCTGCGCATTAACATCTTAAATTTTTTTATACTATTAGGCCAACTAAAATATAATTATATGTAAGTCAAAAAGTGAGATTAGTAATATAAAAAATTAGACAAATTACTTGTACAACAAATAATATTATTGACAATGCATAATAAATTTTATATTATTAATGTATATAAATTTAACGACATGTGTTTATGTTTTTACCCTCTGGCTAATGCTAGGCCTTGTGTTTTTGTGAATCAAAGAGGGACAACTGCATTGAGCAATGAGTCATGTTTTTGTGAATCAAAGAGGAAGAACTAATTACTTTGTATAAATAGAAGCAGACCTTGACTTTTTACTAATTTGTGTTAACGAGAGAACAAAAATTGACTAACCATTCAAAACTTGTATTCTCTCCGTCCAAGTTTATTTGTCTACGGTACTAAAAATAAATGACCATTTTTACTTATTAAGTTCGAAAAATCAGTAAATAATTTATTATTTTATATTTATTTTACCCTTCTTATTAAATATATATAGAGTAGTACTTATTTCCAATATATTTTTCAACATATATTTAATAGGGGTGATATATTAAAATTATCATGTTATTTATTATTTTTTAAGGGTATGGCAAATCAATAGTAGACAAGTAAATTGGGAGGGAAGGAGTAACATGTAATGTTGGATCATAATTCATAACTATTAGGGACTTTTTTGCATGTATATATACAAGATTTTAAACTTATTTACCCGATTTTGTCTAAGTTTTCATATTTACAGGAAGTAACAAAAGTTTTTTTACAAAATATATACAAATTCGGTCAAAATCTTATAATTTATCTACAACTTAAAATACACATTTTTTGTACAGAATCTGGTCAAAAACTACAATTTACATACAATTTATATACAAGTTATATACAATTATATAAGTTCTAGATATTTTATATATTGTTTCTACACTCGACATACAAAAGATATATAATTTGTTTATGTCTTCTTTTTCGAGTTTCAAACTGAAATTTCAACCAAAACCACCTCGAATCTTCCCCAAATTGTCTCAAAATTGAGATATAAACTCCAACGAATATTCCCAATCATTCGCAACAATACACAATCCAAGCAAAAAATAATTTCATAAAATTTGATTTTCGAATTCAAACTTCGACGCTTTTTAATAGCTATCAATGGAGTTTTTAATCGATTAACATAGTTTCCAATTCAATCTAGTCGCTTCTAATTAATACTATTTTGTCTATTGGTTAAAAAAAGCTAAAAGAACGACAACTAAAATAATTCTTCTCATCAGAGTTAATTTTTTTCTTATTTACTCCCTCGTTTTCATAGTATATGAAGCAAGAACTTTGCTAGGTACTAATCTTCTCTCTCTTTTTCACTTAACATTAGTATCATTTCTTCAGTTAATCCACATGAAGATATTAATATAAGAGTACTGATAGAGAATGTGTGTGTGTGTGTGTGTGTGAGAGAGAGAGAGAGACAGAGAGAGAGATCAAAGAGAGAGAGCGAAGAGGGAATTCCCTACTCAATTCTTAATATAAAGGGATACTCATTAATACTAATTTGTATATAATTGATAAATTGTATATCAACTTGTAATTAAGTTAAAACCTAAACAGTGAGGGTAAATAAGTTTCTAATATAGTATATATAGGTTAAAATCCCTAACTATTATTATGCTCGTTTTATGTGATTTTTCCATTTGCCAATCTAGCTCGTTTACCACTCCTGCTTTTGGCATAAAATAGCAAATGATAGGAGGCAAAATTTTGAATTGATTTAAATGTACTTTAAAACAATATTATGAATAATAAAGAATCATGATAGTTATAAAGCGGCTGAACAATGCCTTCATTTCTACTAGTAGAAAACAAAATAGGTAAATTAACTTAAATAGCTGCCCACTCAATTATTTAAACTAAAAATATATACCAACTAGGAAAAAGTAAATACTGAATCCAACTAGCTATTTGTGTATAGATCCCAATATACTTAAGCACTAATTCAATTGAAGAACTTTCTTCATCTTGTCCTCTCAATAAATCATAGTAATTACTTAAGCCCAAGCACTTCCTAAACTTGCTTATAACAGCTTAATAGGGGGTTAGATTGGTCTTTCCAACATACTATATGCATACTCCACTATGCAATTTCGAGGCCTATTTTCTCCTTTTCTTTTTTTGAAGAAATATTTTCCTTAGCTAAATTAAAATTTTCCTTCTCTTCAAAGTTCGGCAATTTATTTGCACAATGCTCTTCTCACCTTGTTGTGTTTATTAACTGCTCTAGTAAATTAGTGAAGAGATCTATTTGATTCTAAGCCTGAATTTAAAATCTTATTCGGATACCTCAATTGAATTAAGAGAATTTAATAATACATATTCATCAGTTGGTTAGTCAACAAGATGAGAAATTGAACATAGGAGAATACTATTTAAATCCAATCCATGTGGATATGATACTATCTTTAACTAGCGAGCACAATTTAAGTGTGTGTTTTTCGTTCGTCAAATTTTGGCGTCGTTGCCGGGGATTGGCAATTAATAGTGTTGGAAATAGTTTGTAGTGCTAATTCAGGAATTTATTTTTATTTTTGTTCTTCACGGGTTTCTCCTCCGTGTGCAGGCAACAGGTTAAGTCCGTGGTGTATGCCACAATCTTTTTGTAGAGAAGTAATATACTACAAACCGGAATTGAAAAACACCTGCGGCAACTGAGAAAGGAGAAAGAGTTTACCGTAAGGTTCTTGGGACAACCTTCAACCCAAAAACACATGGCTAATAACGATAACAATGAGGTAAAGGCAGCTACAAGGATAGCAGTTGAGGCAGCCCATAGAGCTACTGAGGAAACTGTTGAAGATAATAGGGGTCGAAGATTTAATCTAAATCGCCCCTTGATTGAAGACCAGTTCGAGAATGCGCTACCAAGGCCTGGTAAAGCATTGGGTGACTATGCCAGACCAGTCTACAATTAAGGATTGTCAAGTGTTAGAACACCTCCAATTGCAGTCAATAATTTCGAGTTGAAGCAAGGTTGGCTTCAAATCATTCAAAGCAGCTGCATTTTCAGAGGGAAGATTGTAATGACCCGGCCGGTCATTTAAGAGGTGTAGCCTCGTTCCCCTATTTACTACCCATTTTGTACTTTACAACTGTTATGTGACTTAATAGGGTAGTCAGTTCGGGTCCGGAAAGATTTCAAAATTAATTGAGATACTTAGTCTCAAGGTTGAAAGTTTAAGTTGAAAAAGTTGACCGGATGTTGACTCATGTGAAAATGACCGCGGAATAGAATTTTGATGATTACAATAGCTCTTTATGGTAATTTTAGACTTAGGAGCGTGTCCGGATAATTATTTGGAAGTCTGTAGTTAAATTAGGCTTAAAATGGCTAAAATAGAAATTTAAGTTTGGAAGTTTGAACGGGGAGTTGACTTTTTCATATCGGGGTCAGATTTAGATTCTGAAAATTTTAATAGGTCTCTTGTGTCATTTATGACTTGTGTGCAAAATTTGAGGTCAATGGGACTTGATTTAATAGGTTTCGGTATCAAATGTAAAAGTTGAACATTCCTAAGTTTCTTTAAGCTTGAATTGGGGTATGATTCATGGTTTTAGCATTGTTTGATATGTTTAAAGTTTCGACTAAGTTCGTATAATATTTTAGTACTTGTTGGTGTATTTGGCTGCGGGTGAGTTTCGGATGATTAACGGAAAGAATTTTAGATTTGGAACCTTGTTGGAAATTTTCTAGTGCAGTATTTAGTTTCCTTCATCGCGTTCGCGAAGAGGGACTGGAGGCAGAAAAAATTTTACTCTTCGCGTTCGCGAAGAGGGCACCGCATTCACGAAGGGTAATAGGTAGTGATCATCGCGAACGCGTGGGCGTGCTCGCATTCGCGTAAAAGGGAGAGTCGTGGCTGGGCACCAGACGATAAGGCTTCGCGTTTGTGAAGGACAAGTTTGGCAAAGCATCGCGTTCACGAAGAGTAATTTTGGGCAACACAATTTTGTTCTTCGCAAATGCGAGGCAAGGGCCGCGTTCGCCAAAAAGATACCACCGGACAGAAAGTTTAAGTTGTGAAATTTTCCATTTTTACCGATTTGGAGCTCGAGGAGAGGCGATTCTCTGGAGATTTTCAAGTAAAACATTAGGGTAAGTGTTCGTAACTCAATTTTGGTTAAAGTACCCAAATCTATGGTAGTTTTTAATATTTAATTGGTGGATTAAGTTGAAAACATTGTGAAAATCCCTAAGTTTAGATTGAAGATTTGAGGGTCGAGTTGATGTCGGAATTTAGTAATTTTGGTGTGGTTGGACTCGTGTAATTTTTTTGGGTTTCAATACGTGGTCCCCACAGGTGATTTTTGAGTTAAATTTCGGATTTTGTTGGAAAATTAGTATTTTCATATGGAATAAATTCCAATAATTTGTATTGATTGAATCGAATTAATTGTGACTAGATACGAGGCTTTCTGAGGCCAATTCACGAGGCAAAAGCATAGCAGAGTAAAGAATTAACTAGTTCTAGGTAAGTGACTTGTCTAACCTTGTGTGGGAGAAATTCCCCCTAGGATTGCACCTCATATGATAATTGTGATGTGTTGAAAGTCATGTATGTGAGGTGACGAGTGTGTACACGGGATAAATGTGGAAAACTCTACTTTTAAATTGTGTAGATCTCTGTTATACATTAATTAAATTATTTTATCCGGTTATATTCATCATCATTGATCTATTTTTATATTTTAAATTTGCCTGACATTTTTTCTGCTAATTGCTTTACCTGTTTAGTTAAAACTTTGTTTCTTTTATTTTGTGCTCATTATTTGAAAGTTGAGTTTCTTAATTGAATTATTATTAATATGAAGTATTTGACATTTAAAAATTTGGTATTGAGGCAAGGTGTTAAATTTGTGAAATATTATTTTGTTGAGTTATTCACTTCCGATTATGTTGTGAGATTTTGTATTCATTGTGATTGAGCCGTGAGCTCCTTATTGTAGAAATAATGTTGCTATTGATTTATTTTGACAAGTTGAAATATTTGTGCACTTGAGGTGCAAATTGTGATATATAGCGAGATATTGATACGCATGTGGTGGTATAAGGTCTGGGTGTTGAAACGCATGCGGTGAGATAAGGGTGGCTTGATACGCGTGGCTAGTAGGGGAACTATTAGAAGTCATGCGGTGTGATAAGGGTGGCTAAAACGCGGGATGCTATTTCGGAAGAAATATTTTCTTTAAAATTAAATGTGAAGGCTACCGCAGTAATATAAGAAAATGAGATATTGTGAATTTATTTATGATTTGGGACTACAAAGCGGTACCTCGGGAGTGCCCTTGTTGATATTTCTTTATGGCTGCATTTGCCTTTGGTTATTTTGTGATTTTTCTTAAAGTTATAAATTATTGTTTTCCTTCCACAAGGTATTATTTGCCCTTATTCTATGTAGTTAAATTGTGACACACTACATACTTGATTCATTCCCATTGTCATTTTATTATTATTATTATATTGTTAAACTTTTCACCTTGTCTTTTATTATTTCCAGTAGGGCCTGACCTGACCTCGTCACTACTCTACCGAGGTTAGGCTTGGCACTTACACGGTACCGCTGTGGTGTACTCGTACTATGCTTTTGCATATCGTTTTGTGCAGATCCAAGTACTTCCTATCAGACCAGGCATCAGTGAACTAGCCATACGCGGAGACTTCAAGGTGTATCTGCCAGCGTCCGAAAACCTCGGAGTCCCCTTCTATCCTTATTATATTATTTTCCTTAATCTCTTTAGACTCTGATGTATAGACACACTCAGAATAAATTCTTAGAAGCTTGTGACTTATTTCTACCTAGTTTTGGGAGTTATAATTTGTTTAATTTGCAGTACTTATTTATTTTAGCTATTAAGGATTGGATTTCAGATTTATATTTAGTTATTCCGCAAATTGTTAGGCTTACCTAGTCTTAGAGACTAGGTGCCATTACGACATCTTACGAATGGAATTTGGGGTCGTGACAAAGTGGTATCAGAGTTCTAGGTTCATAGGTGTTATGAGTCACAAGCTGGTTTAGTAGAGTCTCGTGGATCGGTACGGAGACGTATGTACTTATCTTCGGGGGGATATGGAACTGTTAGGAAAATGGTCACTTCTTTGATTCCTTATCGTGCACATTTGTTGACTTCGAAATTCTAAACAATTGTTTTTCTATTCTCTCACAGATGGTGAGGACACACTCAACTGGATCCGATGATCAGACACCCTTGCCCTCTGTGGGAGCCGCAAAAGGCCGGGGCCGGGGTAGAGGTCGAGCCAGAGGATGAGGAAGACCACGTGGTGCAGCCAGAGCACCTGCACGAGCTGCTACAGAGGAGCCACAAGTAGCTCTAGTTGGAGAACAGGCACCTGAGACGTCTGTTACTACCCCTGCACTTCAGGAGACTCTTGCCCAAGTTTTGAGCATGTTTGGCACTCTAGCTCAGGCAGGGTTGATTCCACTTGCTCCTGCCACATCTCAGGCGGGGGGAGCAGCACAGACTCCCACCGCCCCTACCCTAGAGCCACATGCCCAGGTTGACCATACCCTAGAGGTTATGCCAGTGCAGCCAGTTGTCCCAATTCGGCACGAGGCTAGGGTAACAATTTCAGAGGGGGAGCAGCTCAGGCTCGAGAGGTACAAGAAGTACCACCTCCCACTTTCAGAGGTTTGGTTTCAGAGGATGCTCAGGGTTTTCTTGAGGAATGTCACTGTATCCTCCGTACTATAGGTATTGTGGATTCTAGTGGGATTTCTTTCACGGCATTCCAGCTTAGAGGAGCAGCCTACCAGTGGTGGCGGGCATACGAGTTGTATAGTGTGGCTGAGGCAGCTTCATTCACTTGAACTCAATTTTCAGATATGTTCTTGAAGGAATATGTTCCTTAGAGCCTCAGAGATACATGGCGCGCAGAGTTTGAATAGTTGCGCCAGGGTTCTATGACAATGTCAAAGTATGCGATCTGATTCATTGATTTCTCTAGACATGCACCAGCCTTGGTTGCTACTGTTCGAGAGCGGGTTCATCGATTTATTGAGGGGCCCCACCCTAGTTTCAGATTCAGTATGGACCGAGAGCTGGAGATGGACATCGCATACCAACATGTAATGTCAATTGCTAGGAGATTGGAGGGTATGCGGATTCGGGAGAGAGAAGAGAGGGAATCTAAGAGACCCGAGATTATGGCAAATATAACAGTTCACGTGCCCCAACTGCAGCCCGTCATGGTAGAGGCTATGTGAGTCGTACTATACATTCAGCACTTCCAGCTTCAAACAGTATTCCGACTACTCCAAGACCTCAGGTTCCATATTATGCACCGCCAGTGTCTATTGTACCTCATGTACGGGGTGCTTTCAGCGGGCAGTCCAGTCGATCAAGCCCTAGCTAGTCCAAGCAGCCACGTCCTCCGAGGTCTTGTTTTGAGTGTGGTGACACTCGTCATATAATGAGGAATTGCCCCAGATTTAGGAGGAGTGCACCTCCACAAATATCACAGGCCCCTCAGGCTTCTCAAGCCATAACTACTGCACAAGTTGCTACTCCACCTGCACAGTGAGCTAGAGGTGGAGGTCGGACAGGTAGAGGTCTCCCTAGAGGGGGAGGCCAGGCCAGATATTATGCCCTTCCTGCTAGGACGGAGGCAGTTGCATCCGATTCTGTTATCACATGTATTGTTCCGGTCTGTCATAGAGATGCATCAGTCTTATTTGATCTAGGCTCCACTTATTCTTATGTGTCCTCTTATTTTGCCTCATATTTAGGCGTATCCCGTGATTCTTTGAATTCTTTGGTTTATGTATCTACACCCGTGGGTGAATCTATTATTGTTGACCACGTATATCAGCCGTGTTTGATTGTTATCAATGGTTTTAAGACCATGGCTGATTTATTATTACTCAGTATGGTGGATTTCGATATTATTTTGGGCATGGACTGGTTGTCACCCTATCACGCTATCCTTGATTGTTACGCCAAGATAGTGACGTTGGCTATGCCAAGTCTACCGTGGCTAGAGTGGAGAGGTACCCTTGGATTATGTTCCTAGCAGGGTTGTTTCATTTCTTAAGGCTCAACGAATGGATGAGAAGGGGTGTGATACGTATCTGGCCTATGTGAGAGATGTTAGTGTTGGTACCCCTACCGTGGAGTCAGTTCCTATAGTAAGGGATTTTCCTGATGTATTTCCAGCGGATCTTCCCGGTATGCCACGCGACAGGGATATTGAATTTGGCATTGATTTGTTACCGGGCATTCCACCCATTTCTATTCCACCATATCGTATGGCCCCAACAGAATTGAAAGAATTAAAAGAGTAGTTACAGGAGCTGCTTGATTAGGTTTTTGTTCGGCCCAGTGTATCGCCTTGGGGTGCTCCTATCTTATTTGTGAAGAATAAGGATGGTTCTATGCGGATGTGTATTGATTACCGCCAGTTAAACTAGATTACAGTGAAGAACATGTACCCATTGCCATGTATTGATGACCTATTTGATCAACTTCAGGGTGCCAGTGTTCTCTAAGATCGACTTGCGTTCAGGCTATCATCAGTTAAAGATTCGGGAGCTAGATATCCCGAAAATTGCTTTCAGGACTCGGTATGGTCATTACGAGTTCCTTGTGATGTATTTTGGGTTGACCAACGCCCCAGCAGCATTCATGTACTTGATGAACAGTGTATTTCAGTCCTATCTTGATTCTTTCGTCATTGTGTTTATCGACAACATTCTAGTGTATTCCCAGAGTCGGGAAAATCATGAGCAACACCTGAGGATTGTACTGCAGACTTTGAGAGAGAAGAAGTTATATGCAAAATTTTCAAAGAGTGAATTTTGGCTTGATTCAGTAAAAATTTTGGGTCATGTGGTAACAAACAAGGGGATCCAGGTAGATCCGAAGAAAATTGAAGCAGTGCAGAGTTGGCCCAAACCGTCATCAGTTACTGATATCCGGAGTTTCCTTAGTTTGGCAGGGTATTATCGCTGATTTGTAGAGGGTTTCTCTTCTATTTCTGCACATATGACTAAATTGACCCAGAAGGGTGCTCCGTTCAGATGGACCGAGGAATGTGAGGAGAGCTTTTAAAAGCTCAAGACAACTTTGACTACAACCTCAGTATTGGTGTTGCCTACAGGTTCAGGGTCTTATACTGTATATTGTGATGTGTCGTGTATTGGTCTCGGTGCAGTGTTGATGCAAGATGGTAGGGTGATTTCCTATACATCCAGACAGTTAAAGGTACATGAGAAGAATTATCATGTCTACGACTTAGAGTTAGCAGCTATTGTTCATGCCTTGAAAATTTAGTGGCATTATTTGTACGGTATCCATTTTGAGGTCTACACCGATCATCGGAGTCTACAACATCTATTTATGATATTACCATTCTCTATCACCCCGGGAAGGCCAATGTAGTGGCTGATTCCTTGAGTTATAAGGCGGAACGTTTGGTCAACTTAGCATATTTAACGGTAGCGGAGAGGCCATTAGCCTTAGATGTTCAAGCCTTGGCCAACTAGTTAGTCAGATTGTATGTTTCCGAGCCGAGCTGAGTTTTGGCTTATGTGGTTTCTCAGTCTTCTCTTTATAATAGTATCATAGCGCGTCAGTATGAGGACCCCCATCTACTTGTCCTTAAGGACACAGTTCAGCACGGTGATTCTAAGAAAGTCATTATTGGAGATGACGGTGTATTACGGATGCATGACAGGCTATATATGCCCAATGTAGATGGTTTGCGTGATTTGATTCTCCAGGAGGCTCACAGTTTGCGGTACTCCATTCATCCGGGTGCTACAAAGATGTATCAGGACTTGAGACAACACTAGTGGTGGTAGCGGATGAAGAAAGACATAGTGGAATATGTAGCTCGGTGCCTAAATTATCAACAAGTGAAGTATGAGCATCAGCGACCAGGTGGATTTCTTCAGAAGTTAGAGATTCTATAATGGAAATGGGAGCGGATCACTATGGATTTTGTTGTTGGACTCCCACGAACTCGGAAGAAGTTCGATGTAGTTTGGGTGATTATGGATAGATTGACCAAGTCAGCTCATTTCATTCATGTGGTTACTACTCACTCTTCGGAGCAGCTGGCTCAGGTTTACATTCACGAGATTGTCTGGCTTCATGGCGTACCAGTATCTATCATCTCTGACTGAGGTACGCAGTTTACATCAAGGTTCTGGAGGGCCGTATAGCGTAAGTTGGGTACTCGGGTAGAGTTGAGTACAACATTTCACCCTCAGATGGATGGATAGTCAGAGTGCACTATCCAGATATTGGAGGATATGCTTTGTGTGTGTTTGACAGATTTTGGGGGTGCTTGGGACCAATTATTACCACTCGCGGAGTTTGTTTACAACAATAGTTATTAGTCGAGCATTCATATGGCACCGTATGAGGCCTTATATGGTAGGCGGTGCCGGTCTCTAGTGGGTTGGTTCGAGCCGGGCGAAGCTAGGCTATTGGGTACGGACTTGGTTCGAGATACTTTGGAAAAGGTTAAATTGATTCAGGATCGACTTCGTACATCCCAATCTAGACATAAGAGTTATGTGTATCGGAAGGTTCGTGATGTTGCATTCATAGTTGGTGAGCGGGTCTTGCTACGGTTTCGCCCATGAAGGGTGTTATGAGATTTGGTAAGAAGGGCAAGTTGAGCCCTAGATATATTGGACCTTTTGAGATATTTGAAAGGATTGGAGAGGTGGCTTACAGACTTGCACTACCACCTAGTCTCATTATAGTTCATCAAGTGTTCTATGTTTCCATGCTCCGAAAGTATCACGGTGATCCGTCTCATGTGTTAGACTTCAATTCAGTCTAGTTGGATAAGGATATGTCATATGTTGAGGAGCCAGTGGCCATTTTGGACAGACAAGTTAGAAAGTTGAGATCGAAGAGAATTGCTTCAGTAAAAGTATAGTGGAGGGGCTATCCAGTTGAGGAGGTAACTTGGGAGACCGAGCATGACATGCGCAGCTATTATCCTCATCTTTTCACCACTTCAGGTATAATTCTAAACTCGTTCGAGGACGAACGTTTGTTTAAGAGGGGGAGGATGTAACGACCCGGCCGGTCGTTTTAAGAGTTGTATCCCCGTTCCCCTATTTACTGCTCATTCTATATTTTATAACTGTTATGTGACTTACTGGGTAGTCGGTTCGGGTCCGAAGTGATTTCGAAAAGAATTGAGACACTTAGTCTCAAGGTTGAAAGCTTAAGTTGAAAAGGTTGACCGGATGTTGACTCATGTGAAAACGACCCCGGAATAAAATTTAATGATTACAATAGATCTGTATGGTGATTTTGGACTTAGGAGTGTGTCCGGATAATTATTTGGAAGTCCGTAATTAAATTAGGCTTGAAATGGCTAAAATAGAAATTTAAGTTTGGAAGTTTGACCGGGGAGTTGACTTTTTGATATCGGGGCCAGAATCCGATTCTGGAAATTTTAATAGGTACATTATGTCTTTTATGACTTGTGTACAAAATTTGAGGTCAATCGAACTTGATTTGATAGGTTTCGGCATCGAATGTAGAAGTTGAAAATTCTTAAGTTTCATTAAGCTTGAATTGGGGTATGATTCGTGGTTTTAGCATTGTTTGATGTGATTTGAGGTTTCAACTAAGTTCGTATGATATTTTCGGACTTGTTGGTGTATTTGATTGAGGTCCCGTGGGCTTCGGGTGGGTTTCAGATGGCTAACGGAAAGAATTTTGGATTTGGAACGTTGCTGGAAATTTTCTGGTGCAGTATCTGGTTTCCTTCATCGCGTTCGCGAGCGGGGTCTCGCGTTCGCGAAGAGGGACTTGAGGCAGGCAAAATTTTACTCTTCATGTTCGCGAAGGGTAATGGGCAATGATCAATGCGAACGCGTGGGCATTCTCGCGTTCGCTTAGAAGGGCAAGGTCTGGCTGGGCACCGGGTGATAAGGCTTCGCGTTCGCAAAGGCCAAGTTTGGCAAAGTATCGCATTCGCGAGACTGCCCTGGCGTTCGCGAAGAGTAATTTTGGGCAGCATAATTTTGTGCTTCGCGAATGCGAGGCAAGGGTCGCGTTCGCGAAGAAGAAACCACTAAACAGAAAGATTAAGTTTCATTTTCCATTTTTACCGATTTGGAGCTCGGGGAGAGGCGATATTTGGGAGATTTTCAAGAAAAACATCGGGGTAAGTGTTCTTAACTCAATTTTGGTTAAAGTACCCGAATCTATGATAGTTTGTAACATTTAATTGGTTGATAAAGTTGAAAAATTTGTAAAATTCCCTAAGTTTAGATTGAAGATTTGAGGACCGAGTTGATGTCGGAATTTAGTGATTTTGGTATGGTTGGACTCGTGGTTGAATGAGTGTTCATATTTTATAACTTTTTTTGGGTTCCGAGACGTGTGCCCCACAGGCGATTTTTGAGTTAAATTTCGGATTTTATTGAAAAATTAGTATTTTCATATGGAATAAATTCCAATAATTTGTATTGATTGAATCGAATTAATTGTGACTAGATACGAGGCTTTCTGAGGCCAATTCACGAGGCAAAAGCATAGCAGAGTAAAGAATTAACCAGTTCTATATAAGTGACTTTTCTAACCTTGTGTGGGGGAAATTTTCCCTAGGATTGTACCTCATATGATAATTGCGATGTGTTGAAAGTCATGTATGCGAGGTGACGAGTGTGTACACGGGATAAATGTGGAAAACTCTAATTTTAAATTGTGTAGATCTCTGTTATACATTAATTAAATTATTTTATCCGGTTATATTCATCATCATTGATCTATTTTTATACTTTAAATTTGCCTGACATTTTTCCTGCTAATTGCTTTACCTGTTTAGTTAAAACTTTGTTTCTTTTATTCTGTGCTCATTACTTGAAAGTTGAATTTATTAATTGAATTATTATTAATATGAAGTATTTGACATTTAAAATTTTGGTATTGAAGCAAGGTGTTAAATTTATGAAATATTATTTTGTTGAGTTATTCACTTCCGAATATGTTGTGAGATTTTGTATTCATTGTAATTGAGTCGTGACCTCCTTATTGTGGAAATAATGTTATTGTTGATTTATTTTGGTAAGTTGAAATATTTGTGCACTTGAGGTGCAAATTATGATATATTGTGATATTGATACGCATGCGGTGGTACAAGGTCTAGGTGTTGAAACGCATGCGGTGAGATAAGGGTGGCTTGATACGCGGGGCTAGTAGGTGAACTACTAGAAGTCCTGCGGTGTGATAAAGGTGCCTAAAATGCAGGATGCTATTTCGGGAAAATAGTTTCTTTAAAATTAAATGTGAAGGCTCCCGCGGTGATATAAGAAAATGAAATATTGTGAATTTATTTATGATTTGGGACTACGAGGCAGTACCTCGGGAGTGCCCTTGTTGATATTTCTTTATAGTTGCATTTTCCTTTGGTTATTTTGTGATTTTCCTTTAAAGTTATAAATTTCAGTTTTCCTTCCACTGGGTATTATTTGCCCTTATTCTGTGTAGTTAAATTGTGACATACTACTTACTTGAGTCATTCCCATTGTCATTTTATTATTATTATATTGTTAAACTTTTCACCTTGTCTTTCATTATTTTCAGTAGGGCCTGACCTGACCTCATCACTACTCTACCGAGGTTAAGCTTGGCACTTACTGGGTACCGATGTGGTGTACTCATACTACGCTTCTGCACATCGTTTTGTGCAGATCCAGGTACTTTCTATCAGTCCAGGCATCAGTGAACTAGCCGTACGCAGAGACTTCAAGGTATATCTGCTAGCGTCCGCAGACCTCGGAGTCCCCTTCTATCCTTATTATGTTGTTTTCCTTATTCTCTTTAGACTCTGATGTATAGAGACACTTAGAATAAATTCTTGGAAGCTTGTGACTTATCTCTACCGGGTTTTGGGAATTGTAATTTGTTTAATTTGCAGTACTTATTTAATTCAGCTGTTAAGGATTGAATTTCATATTTATATTTAGTTATTCTGTAAATTGTTAGGCTTACCTAGTCTTAGAGACTAGATGTCATCACGACATCCTACGGGGGGAATTTGTGGTCGTGACAAAAATGAACGAAGATCCAAACACACATCTGATGGACTTAGAAGAGATTATGAACATTTTTTAATATAATGAGGTGACACAAGATGCAGTGTATTTAAGGGCATTCCCTTTTTCACTTAAAGATGATGCGAAGTAGTGGCTTCGAAGCTTGCCAAATGGATCAATTAGAACATGGAAGGAAATGACCAGAAAATTTCTTGATAGATATTTCTCCTCACCCAAGACGGGCAAGTTTAGAAAATAAATCCATAACTTCTACCAGAAAGAGAATGAAACTATTTTTGAAGTATGGGAGAAGTTTAAGGAGATAGTTAGAAGGTGTCAACATAGAGGAATTGAACTTTGGATGCAACTCCAGGATTTTTGGGATGGATTGACACTGGTCTCGCGTAGAACTTTGAGCAATGCAGTTGGAGGCCCTTTTATGAAGAAGACTCCAGAGGAGATAGTTACAATTCTTGATGAATTATCCGAAGATGCCAATCAGTGGCCCTCTGAGAGTATGGAAAGAAGAAAATCAACTGGTGTTCACCAAGTTGATGTTACTACATCTGCGCAAGTACAACTTGATGTTATGGCTAAAGAAATACGGAAGCTAACTGTAGCTTCGATACAAAATGTACACCACACAGCATGTCATATATGTAGAAGAGGACACCCCACCCATGAGTGTCAAGCTTCAACTGAGGAAGTGAATGTTGTAGGAAACTATAATGCAATGGGTCAGAGGCACCCCTGCTTTTTATGGAGTTCACCTGGGGTACTGCAAATGCATGGCAACAAAACAACCTTAGATTCCAAGAACAAGGAGCTACAAGTTTTCAAAATAGCAGAGGCAGCAGAATCACTCTCCACTGTCGAATTAATCTAGCATGGAAGATCTTATGAAGACCTTTATTATCAAGACAGATGAGAGTCTTGATGCCCATGATGCAGTGATCAAAGAATTTAGTACATCTTTTCGAAGACTGGAAAAATAGGTTAGGCACTTAGCTACTCTAATGTCAGAGAGAGCTCCAGGAACACTTCTCGCTGTTACTGAGAGAAATCTATAAGAAATAGTGATGGTTGTAACTCTGAGAAGTGGGCAAGTGTTGAAAGATCCCACCACGATCCAAAATGAGGTGAACTTTGAAAAAGAAAGTGAGAAGAAGTTGAAGGGTGATGTTGACAAAAAGAATAAAGGCCCTATGAAAACTGAGAAAAAGAAGGAAGAAAATTCAATAAGGGCGGAACATGATGAGAGCAAGCATATGTCTGCGCTTCCTTTTACCCAAAATTTAAGTCGAGAAAAGCTGGACAAACAGTTTGAGAGATTTCTAGATGTGCTGAAACAGGTTCATGTAAACCTACCATTCACAGAAATGCTCTCACAAATGTCGGCTTATGCCAAGTTCTTGAAGGAGATTCTGACAAAGAATAGAAAAATAGAAGAGATCTCAGTGGTCAATCTCAAAGAGCATTGCAACGCAATTTTCCAAAAGAAACTCCCACAAAAGTGTGGAGATCTAGGGAGTTTTATCATACCTTGCTCTTTAGGCACTACTAATTTTGATAAGTCTCTATATGATTATGGTGCCTCAATTAATTTAATGCCTCTATCTATTTACATAAAACTGGAAAAGGAGATTGGAGAGATAAGGTCTACACCAATATCTTTACAGCTGACAGACCAAACGACTCTAATACCCGAGGGAATAGTTGAAGATGTCTTAGTTCGAGTAAATAAGTTTGTATTTCCTGTGGATTTCATAATGGTTAATATGAAAGAGAACAAGGAGATCCCCCCTCATCATAGGAAGGCCATTCCTAGCAACGGGTAGAGCAATATTAGATATACATGAGAGAAAACTCATGCTTAGAGTGGGCGAGGAGACTGTGGTTTTTGATATTATTGTAGAAACGAGAGTAAAAAGGGAGAAGCTAGCTGCTAGTGTTGTGTGGAAAGTGAAGGGCGAGAAAGAGAAGACTGCGGCGAGCGAAAAAGATAAGTGTGGGGTGTACCCCAAAAAGGCTAAGAAGAAGTTGTCCATGTGGATGTGTGCACTAGTTCGGGAGAGAAGAATGGAGCCCGACTTCGACTCAGACCCCGACTAGAGATTCAAGGAAGTTTCCTCTACCTTATGCATTTTAATTGTGTGTCATGGGGATATGCCACAACTTTTAGTGTGGGCTGGGGGATATATTTGTATGTATGTATGTTGTGTGTATATTAGTCTTAGTTTTGTATGTTAGTTTGTAGTAGTTTGATAGAAAAAAATGGAAAACCATAAAAAATTTAAAATTTTTGATTTTTCCCGACGATAGATATCATTCGACAAGTTTTTTGAGCGATTAAAGTCGAAGGAAAAAGACAAAAAAAAATTCTTTTGTTAGGTAGTGTATAAATTCCCCATTGATTTTTCTTTGTGCCGCGGTTCTTTTCCAAGGGTTTTGTTTGAACCTGGTGTAGTTAGTTTTTGATTTTGTAGAATAGTAGGAAACCTTGTGCTATGATTTGAAATGAAAGCAATATCTTTTGACTCTATCATGCCTTGAGAATAGTATGTGCTTTAGTTGTGATGCTTAGGCTCAGTTTCTGACTCTTGTATAAGCACCTTAAATTGTATGACCTTAACTTTGCCTAACTGCGTTAACTAGAGTGTCTTGATGAGTCTAATCCGGAGTGAGTTATGTGCCATGAGTGTGTAAGGTTTGTGTATTCTGTGCATTGTATTTGATGTCTAGAACTTGCCCCGTGTGTTTGCAAAGCAAAATAGTAGTTTTGTTCAGTCTTGAAAGTGATTTAGGCATTTCTTTGTTGAGCCAGATATATGTGTTTACCCACCAAATTATTATGTATGTTAGTTAACCCCATTTGAGCCTATAATCTTATTTCTTTGGCAACCACATTACAAGTCTTACCCACTTGTTTGAATTGACCATCTATTTGAACCATTTACCTCTCGTGAGCACTTAAAATTGTATGAACTTTGTAAAAGTTAAAGTGTGGGGTGGTTGATTTGGATTTTGAGTGGAAATATTGAAATAAGGAGAAATGTGCATTGTTGTGAAAAAGTATAAGCCACTTGAATTGAAAAAGAAGATGAAAAAAATAGTTTATATTTATTGATTATGGTAACTCTTGATGTATTTGTGCTTAAAGAATTTGGATGTTGACATATACGGATATGAAGGTGGAATTATGATTTGACATATGTATGGGGTTTAAAGATTAAGTATATGTATTAAAAGTACTTAGGGAGGTGTAGTTACTCTTATATCTAAATGTATCTTAACCATCCCGCAGCCTACATTACAACCAATTATAGTCCTACTTGATCCTTGACTGAATAAGCTCGATTAGTAGAGTAGTACACTACAGGCAAGCCTATGGTGGATCTTTTATGGCATATGAATATTATTCTGAGAGTGAGTGAATTCTTTCTATCTTGAATTCCTAATTATTCTTAACTTTTATTGTGTATGGAACTACTCTCTATTGTTGGGTGAGGGCACTTGATTAATGAAGGAAAGGTAATATCATTGACCTCTGTGTTAGAGTAAGTGAGCAGGTTGTAAAAAATGTGTGGTGATTTTGAGTCAAATCTTGAACCGAGAATATTACGGTGTTATGCTTAATCTGTTATATTATTCTTGGTATGATAAGTTAGGAGAGTTGTTTAAAAAGGTCGTGTCTATATGAAGTATAGTTTGATTGCTCGAGGACGAGCAATGGTTTAAGTGTGGGGTGTTGATGGTAGGCTATAATCTCGTGTTTTAGTCGCTTATTGTGCTCTAATTCACTGCACTTTACTTATGTTGAGCTTTAATTAGGCGAGTTTTGCACTTATTGTGTGTTTTATGCCCTGTAGGAGTGATTCCGAGCTATGTAGATGTTGTGTCATGAATTCATGCTATTTTGGAGCTTTGACGTCTGAGTAAAAGCCCAAGGGTTAAGTAAGGATCGTGTTCGGGAATCAACGGATGATAATGCACTTTAAGAACGTAACGAAGAATCGAGTAGGCATACTGTGCACTGTCCAGTAAAATGCACATAACTTTTCGCTCACAAATCCTTTTGGGCTCCACAATATATCGTTGGAAATTAAAAGGGCTATAACTTTCATGTTTTATGTTTTACCAAATTCCCAACTTACCACCCAGGTGCGCGACCAAGTGCGCGATCGCGCACTTGGGCGCTCACTTGGGGTAGAACAATGTGCAAAGTGTGCGACCAAGTGCGCGATCGTGCACCTGGGCGCGCACTTGGGGTATAAAAATATGTAAAATGTGCGACCAGGTGCGCGACCGCACATGTCCTGTCCGGGAAAAGTCCTATTTTACTAAGAAAATGGTAGTTTTGTCCGGGATTTGTTTTGGGGGCGGATTAAATACCCCAAAACACCATTTTTGACATACCTTAAATCTAGGGAAGCTTAGGAGAAGATGGATAAGCAAGAGCACAAGGATTTCATCCTTCCTTCCTCACTCAAATCCGGGTTTGGATTGTATTTATGTTTTCCTCTATTTTTATTTCATTTGTGAGGAACTTCTCCATGTCTATAGAGTAGAACCTTTTGGGTTTTGATGGATTTAGTGTATTGATGGTTGTTTGTGAATTATAACTCTATGTTTATGTATTTGAATTATTTTTGGAAGATTTAATTATTACATCTATGCTCACTTGTTCTTGTAATCGAAAAAGGCAAAACTTGTAATATATTTGCACTATATTGTTGGTTGAGTTCATAGATTCTTCTAAGTAATCGAAATAGGCTATTTGAATCCTTGATTAAACCTAGTTAGGAGGATAATCAAAAGAGGTTCTCCTAAAGACCAATCCATTACGAATTCTTGCATATCTTCACCGAGCTTAAATTTATTCATATTGTGAGGTTGAGACTTAATCGAGAGATGAGTTTCTACTAAACAATTGTACTGATAATTAAGTGAATTTGAGAGAATCACTTGAACATTAAAAGTGAATTATCTAGAGTTAGATCCCGAACAATTATCTTGCACCTATCCTATCAACCCATATTTTCTCCCATTGATAACTCCCTTGCTTACATATGTTGTGATTGTCATTAGTCATTAGTTAAATTTTGTTATTAATCATATAAATCTCAACTGTTGATCCTCCTAGATAGTTATCTATCTATAAACTACGAGAATAATATTTAAATCCAATCCCTGTGGATACGATATCATACTATACTATCTTTGACTAGCGAATACAATTTAAGTGAGTGTTTTGGTGCCGTTGACCTCCAACTGACCAAGCCAGGAAAAGTCCTCCAACACGGCCATGTCCATGCCATCAAAGAACGTATTGAGGGCATCATCTGGGCCCGACACAGTCTTGTTTGATTTCTCTTGCCTGTTTGGACCTCTTCGAGCATGGACTCAGTATAGGATGGCGTCTCTACAATGTCGATGACACCAGCTACCTTCTTCAGAACGAGAGCGGCTTCTCGAGGGGACCACAACCTCTGTCTCTCCCTCTAGTTACCGATCTAGAGGGGGATCGACATCGTACTCACTTTTCTCGGTCGCAACCTGCTCCTCCTCGTTGAGGGTCGACTCATGAGCAATAAACTTTAGGTCATCATCCTCGGGGTAATCTCTGAGCCGGTAGAGGGAATCAAAATCCGGTACCCTGGACTTGGTGCTCCTTTTGTTTTTTCAGATCCAGGTGACCACCCTTTTCTTCCTCACCTCAGCATCCGGGGAACCCGAGGACATCCTTTTCTTTTTTTTTATCCTCCTTTGCAGTGGCCCCGAGCTGCCCCAAAGTGGAGGGTTTAGCAAGTGTAGATGGATCCTTGTCCTTATTTAATAGCCTGAGCTCGATGGTCTTGGGCAAATATGTGAGAAAGAAGAAGACTTAGCGAGCTATAAGTCAGATGTATGGATGTCATCATTCGGAAAGTGCCTCACTATGGGAACGGACCTCCTACTTGCCCTTCGAGAGCTTGCGCCATGTGCGTTCGGAATAGGGCATCTATTTACAAATTTCCTCGATCCACTCCTTGAAATGGGGGATTGCATTAGAAACCCGGGCAACCTCTGCACAATGACAAACACATGCAATTAGAAAGAGAATAAAAAGGAACGCAAAATACCCAAGAAGGAAAACACTTACGGGATGCATTCCACTTTTCTGGGAACGGTAGAAATTCGGAGGGGATGAGGTCTTCGGTCTTCACCCAAATGAACCTTCCCTACCAACCTCGATCTAGATCCTCATCGATGCTCGAGAATGGATCTTTGCTTTATCGGCGAACAAGCTTGATCACCCCCCCCTCGAAATATTCGAGGATTATATAGACGAAGCAGATGGTCGAGGGTAAACCGAGGTGCTTCGATGTTGTTTACAAAGTGTCGAAGGAGGATTACGATCTTGTAAAAGGACGGGTGAATCTGTCCAAGGCAGACCTCAAACCTTTTACAGAAGTCGAGGACTATGGGGTCCATCGGGGCGAGCGTGAAGGGGTAAGTCTACCCCTCCACGTAAGTGGTGATGTCTTCGTTGGGCCTGGGAATGACCACCTCCTTGCCCTCCTAGTTATAGTCTACATGGATTATGGGTAGTGTTTTCTTAGTAACAGAGCATATGTACTTCCATACTCCTTCGCCTCGGTCATGTTGATTGGAAGCCTTCTCCACGTTAAAGTCACTCCCATTGAAGCAGCCCCCGGGTACGAAGCTCTTCAAGGGAGGCTCATGGGCCACCTAGGGAATGGCTACATCGGCATATGTGGCCGGGTTAGAAGACGAAGGGGTAGTTTTTTGAGGCACGAATTTGAAAGTTTTTGCCATTAAGTTCTGGGAATATGAAGATTTGAGGAAAATCTATGAAGGTTTGAAGATGGGATGAAGATGTGAAAGTCTAGGTTGAAGATTCAAAGAAAATCTATGAAGACCTGAAGATGGGATGGAGATATTAAGGTCTAAGGAGCAATGTGTGAAAATTTGCAGAAGTCAAAGGCAAGTAGAAAATTCGAGGGTAAATTCAAGAGTGCTGGAATCGAAAAAATGGGGAAGTAAAACGGGGGGGCATGGCTTTTATTGAGGAGAACAGTCAATGCGCGACGTTTCGCATTCGAATGCAGTCGACCGACGACTGACACATATCCGAAGTTAGAGCAACGCGACTGATGGGACATTTCGTTGACCCAGCAACCCAGTTGTAACGTATGAGGGAAGGAACCGGGGATCATTTATCGCTTCCCATCGTTTCAATAAACCTATTCTCCGGAAAAATAGGGGACTATATGTATGCGGGTAAAATCAGTGGCAATGTCTAGCCGGATTCCCTGATGAGAGAACGAAGGGGGAGCCCGAGCCCAATTTTTGCAGCCAAGGTCAAAGACTCTTCGTATCAAGACTCAAGAAGGGTGAACGGTATATCCGACATTGGGCATGGGAAAGCGACGTGCTCGGTTTGAGTGTAAGTTCTAGACATCAGGAGACACATTGAACGGTTATGTATGACGGATAGAGGGCTGTGACACCTGCCCTCACCGGATATCATGGCGGGAATCTTGCTCGATGTCGATTATGGATCAACGATTATTGGAAAAAGGAGATTTTTACCTTTTTTATACTTTTACTAGGGTTGAAACTCCCCCAACTATATAAAGGGGAAGTTTTCCTTTAGTCTGACACATTGTAATAAGCAATTCAAGGCAATAAAAGTTTATTTTTATCTTCTAGCTATTGTTAAGAACTTTGCTCACTTATTCTGTTCTACATTCACGACTAGGCTCGAACCGAGAGCCCAATCGAGGACGAAGTCGTTGTTCATTCTAAGATCAAGCTTAATCATAACATTGTGACTGGTTTGTTTGTTTATTTTGCTTTTAATTCATTTATCTATTATTCTTAATTATTCGTGTTGAATTAAGCTACACATCTTTAAAATCGTGTATAAATTTAATTGTTACTTAATTTTGGGTAAACAAGTACATTTGATACTCTTACCCATCAAACCTCTTTTATGTTTTAGCTGAGTTATTATTTGTTTACTATCTGCCTCGTTCAACAATGTTACAGCTAATATCTGCAACAAACAAATTAGGTCCGTTCAACAGAGCAAAAGAACATAAATAACTAAAAATATCAAACTCAGTTACCTAATAGTTGGCTATAGCGACAGTGATTTGTTATTTATCTTTAGACAGAAGTTGGTTCACTGAAAACATGGACATATCTCATACGTCACACATATGTTAATTAATTGATTAATTGAATATAATTAATAAGAAGATCGCTAGATCTTAGACAAAGATGAGAACTAACCAAAAAATAAAATACAATATGAACTTTATTAAAATCACTATAAAGTAATACATGGGAACCTAAATAATATTTGCATACAAGTATAACCTGACAACTATAGACTAGTTATAGCAAGTAGACAATGTAATGACTGCTAGCTACCAGCCATAAGCTTATACAATTAATATAAAATATAGGATAGACTCATAGAAAGACTCCTGCTGCCCTGTGCCAGAGACCATTAAACTCAGTAACAGTCTGATAGCGAATGGGACGCGTTTACCGTCTTTTACCTACTTTACTGTATTAATTTAAAATTTTGAATACGTCTCTGATCAAATAATTCGAGAAGACTGTTTGGGTA
Organism: Nicotiana tabacum; assembly: GCF_000715075.1. Classification (NCBI taxonomy): domain Eukaryota; kingdom Viridiplantae; phylum Streptophyta; class Magnoliopsida; order Solanales; family Solanaceae; genus Nicotiana; species Nicotiana tabacum. Next base: position 9,570,894 of record NC_134091.1, read on the forward strand.
GCTTGGAAGTGAGAGAAGGATCTTCATCTGGTAAGAGCATTTTAGAGTAGAGAGCAGTAGATAACAAGAGGGCAATAATGACAAGAACAGATAGAGATGAAAGAATGAGCATTATGGTATGTGACACTTTTCCTTTGACCTCTTTTGCATATCTTGTGGAAGCCAAAGCTAATAGTGTTACTGGATATGAGTATGCCCACCATGCTACGTTGAATTTTCTCATTGATTTCTTGAAGAGAGTTGGCCTGCATATCTAAAAATTCAAAGAAGCAAAAAAACAACAAAATTAGTCAATTTCCTAATTGGAAGATTGAAGGATTATACTCTATATAGATGTCTTTCAACCGTTTAAACTAAAAATAATCGGAAAATATATAATATATATGTATAAGACGTGTGAAAATATGTATATTTAGTGTATAATTTATGTATAGACTAAAAAATATAATTAAAATATTCGTCTGGTTATTTGTATAAAAATTCCAAAAAAGAGATTATTGAAAAAAAAAAAAAGGAAGAGAAATTATGGGCTGGTCGATCTAGTAGAGTGACAAGTGAGAGTCGTCTTGATCACGGCATGTACGGCTCGTACAAGAAGACAATACTTAAATAGCAGCCAATAACATGAATATTTTATATATATAAAGACAAAAATATTGAAAGAAACATGAATAGCAAGCTAATTCTATCATAAAATAATAGGATGTAGCGAAAGAATATTAAATTCTACACTACACATACGTAGACTTGAAGACAAAGTGGTTGTGAAGTCAATTTCACCTATTCCACATGAAACGTAACAGAAAATTCCAAAACTTATAGAGGAAATCTTGAAATAATAGGGGAAAAAAAAGAAGATAAAGTCGATATTCATCAACTTTTCAAGATTATTGTAAGTGGAGGATGACTCTTCTAATCTTATATTTAATTATATATTGGTAATGTAAAAAAATATAATGTCAGTGTGTTGACGTGAGGCGATTTAGTTTTGATAATCGACAAAGGAACACATGCATGAATCAGGTCTATGGACAGTGTACATAAGTGACGGACAGAATCAAGAAAATGGCATGCACATGAAAGGGATAAGTATAAGTGATTATATCTGATATTCCCTGAACGGAAAGGTTGCTTGATAAAGAGCATGACTCCTTACTTGAAGAGAACTCTATCCAAGATAAGGAAAGAGTTAGAACTTGATGATGACTAGAACTCTTCCACAGGAAGAGTAAAGCATTAAAACTCTAGTTAATCCTTATTCTACTAACTCTATAAATATCAGTTGTCTTCTCTTTTACAGGTGACGCACAAACGCTGAAGTTAAACGTGAGTTGAGAGCAAAATAGCAAGGCATTTTGCAAGCAATTCCTGTGTGATTCAAGCGTGCGAACCTATAGAAGAACCAGTTCCAAATGTCTGTCTTTTATTCTAGTTTCATTGTAGTAGGGCTTTTGAGTTGTTCCTTTCAGCTTTATCTAGAAGCAATTGTACTAGGTACTTTGAGTGTAGTATTCAAGTTAGAGTTAACTTGAAGTTGTCGCAACAGCTAGAGGCTGGTTGCCAAAAAGGTTAGAGGTAATCCTTAGGTTTACAAAGAGTTTTGTAAATGTTGTTTTTGGCTCAAAGATTTAGTGAAGTGTTGGGAAAAATCCTACTGGATAGTAGAATCACCCCCAGTGCACGCAAAATTTGAACACCACACAAATCACTCTCCCCTCTTATGTGGTATTGAAATATAAAACATCATGTTGTAATTTAACATAGTATAACATGTTTTATGCTATATTTTTAAGTAATTTAGTTTCACTAATTTAGAGTTTAACTTTTACCTTCCGAAAAAATTTTGCACTATCAAGTCATTTATATGATAACTAAAAATACTTTTATTCATAATAGGTAAGATTTAACTGTTATGTACGTGCCAAAAAATTATTGTATTTATCATGTTGTATCAGCTAATCTATTTTTTTTTAGGACCAAATTCCTTCAAGTTACTTTTTACATATTTTGACAATATAAAAACAATTTTGTGCTGTCGATCTAAAGAAGTTACGTACATTTTAATTACTCTTGCGGGAAAAATGCGCTTATTTTGAAACCTAAGCGCTAGAGTCAAGACCCCAGTTAAACCCGTACCTAAATACTTCCAAAAAGATTAAAAAGAACACTAATTTCGAAGCCAGATTTTTAAATGCAACGTTACCAGTGTCGTAAAGAGGAAGAGCGAGAGAAAGAAAAGCATCTTTGAAGCAGTGTCAAAGCTTCCAGTAATTGATGCCCAAGCCAAGCTAGCCATACTTGGAGCTGCAAAAAACAAGAAGAAAACTGGTCGCAACATAGCCGGAAGCCGATCACTTCCTGATAATCTCTGATATAACGTCACAAAAAGCACCAAATAATGAACCATCCCCAATGAAAATAAGCAAACAGAAACCTCTTGCCAGCCCATTTTAGCCGCGGCTCGAGCCCCGACTAAGTTCCCAATGACCGATAAATTGCTGGTCGGATTAGCCGCGGCTGTTAAAAGTCTCTTCCCCTTAGTAAACCATTGTCCATAAATTTTCACATCCAAAACTATGACCGGAACTGCAAAAACCCACCAAAGAGCTTTAAAACCAACGTGTTTTGGTGCTATAAAAGGGTGGGATTCAAGTAATATAAGCCAAGAAATCCAAGGGGCAAAAAGGTAATTGACTCCAACGTGGTGCAAGAACTCTCCCTTAACCAAATTAAATCGAAAGAAGCACTTCAAGAGGTAGAGTAAAGAAAGAAAAACTAGAACCAATAGTGCAAATGACCATAGGAAAATTAGAACGGGACGATAGATCATTTGAGGCACGTGATGTAAGAATTTTGTTTCATTATTTGTTGGGTCAAGTAGTGTTTTCCATAATAAAGTTTCCCAACATAAAGATAGGCTTATTCTGAAATAGCCTGCATGTATCCTTTTTAGCATTAAGGATAACATGAATCTTAGTCCAATGAAAGCGAGAAGACCATAGTCATGGTCTTCTTGCTTTCCTGAAGAGGAAGATCGAGGCAACTCGATCATGTCTTCTCGCTTTCCAGAAGAGGAAGATCGAGGCAACTCGATCATAATATTGGTATCTGGTATTATAGTGTTTTGATTTTTCGTCTCTGTATTAGGTGTGTGAAAATCATCTAATGCAGGAGTGATTCTCATATTTGTAGGAGTTATGGAGTTTAATCTCCCGGTGAGAGATTTTTATAGCGGAGAGGGTGAGAATGGGACAAATGAAGAAGGATTAAAGAATGTGCAAATTGGGTTAGATGCGAAACGGAGACAAAAGAATTAATTAAAAGAATACCAAATCAAAAATTTCGCCTAATTCGTTGGAAGATGCCTGCAACCAGGTACAAATAGTGACAATTATATTTGAGTGGCAAGATTTATGTTGACTAAAAGAAAAGTGGTAAGAATATGAGTTTGCTTTCTATGCCAATGGTAAAAATCTTTTGCGTTGTTAGATTATTAAAAAAACGTAACTTTTTATAATAAAATTTAACTTATATATACGAACAATTGAATTTTTTTTACATAACTGACTGGTATATGTTTCAACATGTAGTAGCAGGTAATCATCGGCGGACCATGATTTGAAGGCGGCGAGGGCACATGAGCAAATTGCTCAACCAGTGGCCCTATCGAACTTTTGATCTTAAGGGTTTCAAGCAAAATATATGATTATTTTTAACATATATACACTTATATATTCAAAAACTTTGCCGAAGTTAATGGGGTCTGATACCCTTCTTCAAGCACTGGTTCGACTCTTTAGGTAACTAATGTGTTTTAACTTGTTATAGCTGGTTAAAATAATTTACATATTTTAACATATTATAACAGATAATATACCCTGTAAAAGATCTATTATGGATGATCGCCTATAATAACATTTAGGTGACTTTATACTGTAAAAGAGCTATTACACTATATGTGTATAGAAGTTGAATTTTTCATAATTGTAAAGTGATTTGATAATCTTGAAAAGAAGATAATTAGAATGCTATAATCAGTTAATTAGTAGTTGTACTATATACAGTAATAATGTAAAAAAAATTAGATTATCAATATATATAAATCCAATCCTGAGATCTATATATTCGAAACATGCTTATGATTTTGCATGAACATGTAATGCATCACGCAACCTTCGAGCTACTTCGTGAAATGTTGTTAGCTAAGAGTGCTAGCAGTACAAATTAATTTAATATGCATTATCTTATTCATGAAAGCGAAATATATATATCTTTGCGGAAAACATCTTGCAAGTAAATATTTTAATATTCCCTCCGTAATGTTAGTTTTGCTTTTTGAAAATCAAATATATCGTAATCGTCCTCAACATTTATGGTTTTTTAAAGTTCAACTTGCGCGCTACTAAAAAAAAAGGGAGAAAAATTGACTACCTAAACCGACCGATGTTGGTCGGTAATTGATAAAAATCATTCAAAAATTGACCGATTCATGGCGGTATGTAATCGTATGGTCGATAGAGCCAACCGGGATCAGTATTGTGGCAGGATACTGTTATGAACCCGAATTCACGATACAAAGTAAACGAGGGAAAGGATAGGTTTAATTCATAAACTCAAAGAGTCAATCATTACAATAATAGAAACTAGAACTAAGAAGGAGATTCAGAGAAGAAGGATAGAGAGAGCCGAGGGAGAACATAAAGAGATAGTCAGAGGAAGAAGCCAGAAGAACGGAGACGAGAGAGAAATAGAATTCTCAACAATAGGCATAATCCCAAAATCACTGACTTCTACTCTTTTTAATAGAATAGTTCTTGGGCTTACTACTCAAGCCGGATCCCAAATTAGTCTGACCATATTGCTTGTTCTCGGCCCAATAGCTATTTGTATGTTGATATCCTTATTGGGTTGTGGTTGATTCATAACAATATTCTCGTCCTCAATAAGATCCTTGTCCCCAAAAGGTTCAAGTCAAGAATAGTGATACTCACGAGCTCCCAACCAACTATATGAATACTAAGGCGTTCTTTGTGCCTAGAGGAAAATATAGGATCCAGTGCACGTTCAGTGAACCAATCTAAACCTTGTCCTTTGTGGCTCTCAGACATTAGCAGTGTTATCAACTTGAGCAGTGTTATCAACTTGAGTGCCATCATAACCTGCCCTGCATATCGACAAGATCTTGCTTGTCTTCTTCGCGAAGCAGTTAGCGAAGAGCAAAATGAGTGAACCAAGGCAAACTTTCCAGAAGCAAATCCCCACAAAAGCACCCCATGTAATGTGATCAGCAACCCATCAATTTGCCTCAAGCACCTTAGTATCCTTTCTTTAGTAACCTTTAGATCCTTCAGGATATGTTCTTTTGAGTAGTGGATAGCAAGGATGGTATTGTACAACACTTCTTTTGGAACTAGCCCTTTGTGAGATATGTTTGTCAACACACACTCAACTTCATCATATTACGTAAATTTCAGCGGAATAAGTATCCTATACATGACAGTTCTTGAAATTTTACCATTTAATCTAATTGTTTCCTTCAAAATGAGTCTCTCGTCTAGATTATCATTCTTACAAAGCCCATGAATGAGGGTAGTATAAGAGACAATAGGATGACATGTACTTGTAATTGAACTTACTCTCAGGTATTGTGTAGTTTCCACATAAAAGCCATGCGAAAGCTCTACTAGGCTTGAATCCCCATTGACCTTCTTCACACAAAGCTTATCAACCACCTCGACCACATACCTGGAAGCAATACGTGCGCTAATGTGTAGAATGAATAAGGATGTTTGGCTAGCTCGTTGTTTATCATTAGCACTAGGATGTCGTTGCCCTATCTTGTTCATGGTTGAAGAACAACTATTCAAGTCTAGTGCAAATATAAAATTAATAGAATATCCAAAAGTATTACAGAAGATATGTGGGGAACCAAACGTTTGGTTTGAGGTGGCCACAAGATCTGCAATGGTGGACGATGACCTCAAAGTTCAGCTGGTACCCATGTCAAGGCATTTGTTGATGAGTATAAGCCAAAACAAGAAAAATCTGCCACTTGTGAATCAACATTGTCACCTTTAATTGCGCTCACCGGTATATCACTAATCTCTAAATCAAAATTTATATTTTCAATTATTTCACTGATATAGAAATTCACACACCATTGTCGTCCGGGATCCCACACTTTAATCATAGAGTAAGAAGATACAAATGAACAAAAATTTCCAGTAGTGACTAGCAGTAGTAATGCCTTACTCTTCGGAGTCCGAAAATTCTCCTTATGTATTATGGAAACTAGTGCACCACCAGTCCATGGATTGCGGTCCCCCAATGCGAAAGTTCCAACAACTTGTTCAACTAGGGATACTACAGGCTCTCGGCCACCACAAGGAAATGGACAAGCAAGTCGAATAGATCTCGCACTGGAAGGTGAGACTACCAACTCACTGGTATCAAGAGAAAGCAGACATGATTCTATGATACCATCACCATCCACATAAAGTTTATCGTCCATCAAAATTATCTTCTTACTACCATAAGGTAAAATAGCATAGCCATTTAAGAGTATGCAACTAAAAAAATACAAGTCGAAAATCACATAATGATGGTTGCTTAATTATTAATGCGAACTCTTCATCCCATGCTGGTTTTTCATAACCAACAAACAGAATTTCGTCAGGAACATATCGCGCAATATTTGAGACCTCGCTAGCCATCATGAACTTCTTATCAAAAAAATTCCACAAACATGGACGCATATGAATGTGAAGCGATATGACATTTTCAAATGGATGTGCAACTTTAGCAGGGCTCGCAATCTCTTTCGGCACTATATCATCTCCGCTAGCAAAAGGTACCAAAAAATTGGTTGCGGCATCAGTTGGAGAGATATAGTTCTTGTCAATGGTTCGTTTGGGATTTTTATCAAGATACACGACATCAAAGGACTCAATACCAAATTTAGTTTCACCAAACAGCTCCCAATAATATAAATTTGCAAATAAATAACTCAATTATTTTCTAATTGCTTTAAATAATGTAGGTGCATATGATAGAGAACTTAAATGAATATGCAGAAGAGATGCACACCCTGAAGAAATGATAAATTCCTGCCCTGTGTCAAACCACTTGGCTACATAACTAGAATTTGACAATCCAATATCCCTTGCATCCGTAGCCCAACTACTAGAGTGTTGTACCAATGAAAGTACTTGACTGGAAAATGCTAACGTGTCTGCCAACGGTCAATTGATTCCAGTAGTTATCACGATCCTAGTTTTAACCTTATACTCACGTACAGCAAAAGAAATCATAAATGAATTCGTATCGACAATTTGACTAGGCAACCGACATGTATCTTTTTGGAAATTTTCAGCAAGCACCATGTCTTCCTCTGAGTCGCCATAATCCAAATCAGAGTCATCAGTAAGTACCTTGGAGCAGCAGTTATGCGGAATTTTGTCGAACACTTGGCCTTCCTCTATGAATTCCTCTTTCTCAGTCAACGGTATATTATCATCTTTGAGCTACTGTAGTATTTCCCTGTTAGTTTCAGCTGTTGTTGTTTCATCTTGGGCGGTGTCCAGCATTTCCTTGAACACCTTGTATGCCACGTTGATGTTATTGTTGTTCGAGTGCTTATTCCAATACTGAGGCGAGGGTGAAGTGCTAATGTTGCACCATGATTGTCACCACCTGAAATTCTCGCCTTCGGACCGTGATGGCGCCTAACATTTCACTTGCTAGGCAAGCCAACGTTAGAATAATATTATCCATTTTAAAATAATTTTTAAAATTTATTAATAACAAAGAATTAAATGCGAAAGTAAAGTCTGAAATGTAGTGAATAATCCATAAAATAACGGTGTCTAAATATCATCCCAGAGTTGGTGTCACAAGTGCACGAGCTTCTAGAATAATACAAATAAAGGTTTGAATAAAGTAAAGCTATCTCGAAACAAACACAAAGCTAAAGTAAAGAAGATGGGGAACTTCAGAACTGCGGACGCCGTGCAATTATACCTCAACTCTCCTCTGGTAGCTGAAATCCGACCAAGTCTATGGTGCGTCGCTGGGACGAACTTCGAAATCTGCACAAGGAGTGCAGAATGTAGTATCAGTATAACCAACCCCATGTACCGGTAAATGTTGAGCCTAACCTCGACGAAGTAGTGACGAGACTAGGGCGGGTCACTTACATTAACCTGTACGCAATATTAGTAACAACAATAAATAATAGAAATAAACCAGGTAACTCATTTATAATAGTTGAAGCCAACCCAACAGTCATAACTAATTATTATTTCAACCAATTTCCGTTGCAGCGTGAATACCTCTCCCACAATATATTCATTTTCAATCCTCCAATATAATTATTTTAATCAAGTATATATATAGACTTTTAGATAAGTCTGTTGCGGCGTGCAATCCGATCCCCCAATATGGACTTTTAATAAGTTTATTATGGCGTGTAATCCGATCCCCCAATATGGACTTTTTAATAAGTCTATTACGGCATGCAATTCGATCCCCCAATATAGACTTTTTAATAAGTCTATTGCGGCGTGAAATCCAATCCCCCATTATATATATATTTCGTGCAACCCGTTCCCCCAGTATAACTTTAAACAACTCTTAAATGTAATAAAAATTACTCCACGTCCAATGACAAACTATTAAACATCAAGGTACACAATAATTATAATTTATTTATGAACAAACAATGACAATTAGCAATTAATTATGAATATCGTGGAGAAAATAAGCAATTTAATATTTAGTATGCTAAATATCAAATAACAATTAAGACACATAAATCATATAACATGTAACAATTATTGCAGGATTTCAAGAATTAATATTTGACAAAGAATAAGAGAGATACAATTATTATAAAAATTAATTCATGATTTAAAATGATTTATGATTTTTCAAGTAATTATGCAAATAATTAATTTGACGACGTATAGACACTCGTCGCCTCGCTTATACGTCGTTCACATGCATTTCATATAACAAATAGTTTAAGGGTTCTATTCCCTCAAGTCAAGGTTAACCACGACACTTACCTCGCTTTGTAAATTTTAATAAATTATTCGACCACAATTTTTCCTTTTGAATTTGTCTCCAAAAGCGTCAAATCTATTCGCAAACAATTCGATATACTCAATACGAATCATAGAAATTTATTCCATATGAATTTATTAATTTTCCGGATAAAAATCCAAAATTTATTAAAATATTTGACATTAGGACCCACGTCTCAAATCCCGAAAAAATTGGTGAAATCCGACCACCCGTTCCGCTACGAGTTCAACCATACAAAAATTATCCAATTCCGATGTCAAATGGACCTTCAAATCTTAAATTTTTATTTTTGGATTTCTTTCATAAATTCACGGATTCATGATGTAAATGAGTATGGAATCATGAAATATAATCAATATAGGATAAGGAACACTTACCCCAATATTTTTCCATGAAAATCGCCCAGGAATCGCCTTACCCGAGCTCATAAATTAGAAATGGTTGAAAATGGGTCGAAATCCCATTTTTAGAACTTAAGTTTTGTTTTTCATATTTTTACTCATCGCGATCGCGGAAATTCGTTCGCGATCGCGTAGAACAACTTTTGCCCAGGTTCATTTTACTCTTCGCGATCGCGAAGCATATTTTGGCTGCCCAGCTTTTTGCTCTACGCGAACGCGTAAGGGCTTATGCGAATGCGAAGCACAGCTTCTCAGCCTTTCACGATCGTGAATGACCTTGTGCGATCGTATAGCACAAACTTTGTGCTTCAGCTTCTGCCTCATTCCTTCTATGCGAACGCGACCTCAGTCATGCGTTCGCGAAGCATAGCCTCATTCAAGTACGCAATCGCGTCCCTTCCTTTGTGATCGCATAGAACAACATATCCCTGCCCCAAATAAGCTTACGCGATCGCGGATGGACCTATGTGATCGCGTATAAGGAAACCAGAAGAAGGTAGCAGCAGATATCAGCAATCTCACCAAGGCTAAAAATGATCTGTTAACCATCCGACATTACCCCGAGCCCTCGGGGCTCCAAATCAAACATGCACCCAAGTCCTAAAATATCATACGAACTTGCTCGCGCGATCAAATCGCAAAAATAACACCTAGAACTACGAATGAGCACCAAATCAAATGAAATTTCAAGAAAATTTTAAAACTTATATTTTCACAATCGGACGTCCGAATCACGTCAAATCAAGTCAGTTTTTCGCAAAATTCGCCAGACAAGTCATAAATATTATAGTGGACTTATACCAGGCTCCGAAACCAAAAATACGGACCCGGTGTCAATAAATCCAACATCAGTAAATTCTTAAAAATCATTAAGCTTTCAAACTTTTAATTTTTTATCAAAATTCTATATCTCGTGCTAGGGACCTCGGGATTCGATTTTGGGCATACGCCCAAGTCCCAAATCACGATACGGACCTGCCGGAATTGTTAAAATACTGATCCGAGTCTGTTTGCTCAAAATGTTGACCAAAGTCAACTCAATTGAGTTTTAAAGTTTTATTTCATATTTTAATCCATTTTTCACACAAAACCTTTCCGAAAATTTTTTATGGACTACGCACGCAAGTCGAGGAGTGATAAATAGTGCTTTTCGAGGTCTTAGAATACAGAATTACTTATTAAATTTAAAGATGACACTTTGGGTCATCACATTCTCCACCTCTAAAACACATGTTCGTCCTCGAACGGAGTTAGAAAAAGTACCTGAATTGGAGAAAAGGTGTGGATATTTACTCTGCATGTCCGACTCGGACTCCCAGGTAGATGCCTCTACCGGCTGACCTCTCAATTGCACCCAAACTGAAGGATAACTTTTAGACCTCAACTGTCGGACCTGCCGAGCTAGAATAGCCACCGGCTCCTCCTCGTAAGTCAAATCTTTGTCCAATTGGACTGAGCTGAAATCTAAAACATGGGACGGATCACCATGATATTTTCGGAGCATAGACACATGGAACACCGGATGAACCACTGATAAACTAGGTGGTAATGCAAGTATGTAGGCTACTTCGCCCACCCTTTCAAGAATTTCAAAGGGTCCAATATACTTGGGGCTCAACTTGCCCTTCTTTTCGAACCTCATTACACCTTTCATAAGTGAAACCCGGAGTAATATTCTTTCTCCAACCATGAATGCAATATCACAAACTTTACGGTCGGCATAACTCTTTTTCCTAGACTGAGTTGTACGAAGTCGATCCTGAATAACTTTGACCTTATCCAAAGCATCATGTACCAAATCGGTACCCAACAACCGAGCCTCTCCCGGTTCAAACCAACCAATTGGCGATGGGCATCGCCTTCCATATAATGCCTCATATGGAGCCATCTAAATGCTCGACTGGTAGCTATTATTATAAGCAAACTCAGCAAGTGGCAAGAATTGATCCCAAGAACCTCCAAAGTCTATAACACAAGCATGAAGCATATCTTCCAATATCTGAATGGTGTGCTTTGACTGTATGTCTATCTGTGGATGAAATATTGTACTCAACTCAACCCGCGTGCCTAACTCACGTTGTACAACCCTCCAGAAGTGTAAGGTAAACTGCGTACCTCGATCTAAAATAATAGACACGGGCACACCGTGAAGGCGGACAATCTCACGAATGTAAATTTTAGCTAACCTTTCTGAAGAATAGGTAACTGCCACTGGAATGAAATGTGCTGACTTGGTCAACCTGTCCACAATGACCCAAACTGCGTCAAATTTTCTCTGAGTCCGTGGGAGCCCAACAACAAAATCCATAGTGATACGCTCCCACTTCCACTCAGGAATTTCTAACTTCTGAAGTAAACCACTATTGCAGCCAAACGCACACGCAAGTATACGTGGTCGTCAAGTAATAAAGTGACTAAAAGTCGGATGTCGAACCCACGAGGACTTGTGATTAACTATTAACTAAATTAGACTATCCTAATTATCTAAACAAGAATTAAATCTAAAAATATTTTATTCTAAACTAATTAAATAAGAAAAATATAAATAATAAACTTTGAACAGAGAGAGAGCAGATTTTAATGATATCAATGTAAGGAAAACGATCTAGGGTTATGGGCTATTTAACAATCCTATTGTATTCTTCAATTGAATTGACCGACTAATTTATCTAGCTTATTGGTTGACAGGGTTAATGCTCATAAGAATCTGTCGAGTTCTTACTCGCCTATTCAAGCTAACCTAACGCCTATATGTCTATGGAGTTAGAATCAACAAGAACGCATTTATAATTCCTGTAAATCAACCAAGCAAGGCAATTAGGTATATGTCTATCCTAACTACGAATCCGTCCCCCGATGCCCGAGTTCAAGAACTTGCCCTACTCAATCCTATATGCAATGTAGAATTCCCACTTTCGAGTTCAATTCTAGATTCGTAGATAATATTCAATTGGTGATCAAGCAATTAAATAATTAAGTGCAAGATTGAATAAATAAACTAATATGATAAATCAAGAAGTCAAAATCAATATCCGAATAACAATAGTCATGAAAGAACCACAACCCTAGAACGTGAAGTTTAGCTCCATATAGACATGGTAGCCAAACAACAAATCATATAAAGAAACATAAAAATTACTAAGTTTGGTGGGAGAAAGATGGAACTTGATGAATTCCGGCCTCCACAGCTTTGTCGTGGCTTTTTTTCCCTTCCCAATATGTTAGATAACCTAAAAGAGGCGTTTTTAGCTTATATATTGCGTACAAAAGTCGTGGGCCAAAGCTCTCCTATTCCTAGTCCAAATCGGCTTCAGGGATTGATGCTAAGGTGGATGCGACGCATCCACCTTGTCCTCCATTTCAATTTTTGCCTGCGAAGGTGGATGCGACGCATCCAGCCTTCTCTTCTACTTCCCAGTTTCGCACGCGATGGCGAACGCTATGGCCCAACTTCACTGCTAAGGTTGCATGCAGGATGATGTTTTCCTAGGTTGGATGCGACGCATCCAACCCTTCTTCCTCTGGCTAAACCACCTTTTCTTCATATTTTACACTCCGAACACCTTAAATCGTCACACATAACTTAATTAGTCATCAAACCAATAATTACACCATGTTGGGCATTTTAAAGATTAAATAACATCAAGAAGTGGTTAAAACATGGGTAAAGTAACATCAACACATATCGAAATATGCCAAACATCACTACCCCACACTTAAACCTTTGTTCGTCCTCGAACAAACCATCACTATAGTAAACAAAATAAAATTAAGCTCTTATCATTCAAAGCACACTACATCTATGACCATGGTTATTTGCTACAATTAGGCTCTAGACTATGCATCAACACACTTCCCTTTTCTTATGCCCTTCTTTAAACATATTCGAACAAAGACAACATGCTCACAACAATCCTAACCTCAAAAACCGACTCAATGTCACAATGCACTCATGGCTTGAACAACCAACATCATAGAGAAGTCTAATAACGTTACCTATCCCTCGTGAAACCATGTGCCCTCACAACAAAAGCAGAGAGAGTAAAATCAATCCACACATTCGAATCTCATGCTCACAAAGAAAATCGCTCACTCTCACAAAAGAAGTCACATGCATGTAGTTGGTACCATAGGCTTGCCCTTAATGTAAATCTCTACTAATGTAAGCTCGCTCGATCTAAACTCAATTAGGACTTTTTCATGGTTGTAATGTGGGCTAAGGGACGGGTAGGATATATTTAAGGAATAGTGACTCACCCTCCTAAGCACTTTAACACATCATCAAATAACTTAAGCGCGAATTCTTCAACACCCTTTCAATTTCACCAATAATATCACTCCAAACAATATTTCCTCTTTCTTTAAGCACTACTTTAATTCATACCCACTAGCAAGAACAAGACAACAATTTATTCATTTATATTTTTCTTTCTTTTTTTTTTCTTTCAATTTCGCTAGTGGTGTATTATTTTACAACATAAGTGCACCCTTCTTTCTTTCATTGGTTCCACTCAAAAGTCACCCCACACTTAGTCCCTTCTTACTTCTTTTAGCGCTCATCTAACAATTAAAGTGCTTTAAGAGGTAAAAGGATCAAAACAATGTCAATTAAGAATAAAAAGGGTATAGGCTTGTAATGTGGGTACCAAATAAAAGGTCTACAGGCTCAAAAGGGTTAACTAGGGATAGATTTTATTTGTGATAAGCAATAAGCTCAAAAAGATCAAAGAAAGCCTAAAATCATTTTTCAAACCGAGCATCACCTAAAATTTCGCTTCAACTCACATACCGGGCAAGTTCTAGACACAAGTATACTACATGGACTACACAAAACCTTACCACACATGGCACATGACTCATTAAGGACGGTCACATTCCGACTCTCAAACAATGCAAGTATTCACGGAGCAACGAGATATTAAGCATTAAGCGCAAAGTGAACACAAGTCAAGAAAATGAGAAATAGGCGCCACAAAACATGCTATCCATTTTAACAAGGCATCATCAATAATTTCAGAGTGAGAAGGGAAGTACATATGTAAAAGCCTAAATATGCCATTATCAACCAAGTCAAGGTCACCTAGGTTCATCATTCTTCCTCCTTTTATTCCCTACATTCCTACTCTACTCTAAAAAGAAAACAAAATTACCCGGTTCAAACTACATCCCATGGAAAAGAACCGAGGCACAAAGAAAAACCACAGGGGATTATTACTATCTACAAAGATACTATATATATATATATATATATATTTTTTTTTTTATTTTTTTTAATAATGATAAACTGATAGTTACTCCATATAGATGAATTTACTGCTATTTTATGCCATTAATCCAGTGAATATTTTAGTACATTCATCCATACATCAAAACATGAATCACCCCCACCCCACACTTAGGACTGTGCGTTGTCCCCAACGCACACAAACAAGGTAAAGTAGGGTGAGAAGAACTCCCTCAAGTCAAGGTGGAGGGCTCATCCGCAGTCTGTGGAGGAGCATCTGCATCCATAACATTCCTATCATCAACAACTGGTGCTGATTCTGTATCAGGTGTTACAGCGACCTCAGTAGGCCTGTTGAGTGGAGCCTCAGTGACTATGGGAGGAACAGGAGTGGATGGTCCGGCAGTGGATGATGCAATCAGCTGGGAGATGTCTGTACCTGCACATTGAACCAGAGCTCTGAGGAGTAATGATATCTCCTTCATCATCGTGGCCTGCTCGGTCTGAACTCGGCTTAGATCCGCACGAGTCTGTCTCAACTCATCCCTGGTGGCACTCAACTCGACACGAGTCGCTATCAGCTCAGCCCTGTTCTCTTGCATATCTGCTTGCATTTGCTCAAATAATTGTTGAATGGTGAGCTTAGAAGACCTTCCCTTGTTTGGCTCTAGAACATGAGTGACATCATATGGTCCTGGAGCTTTAGCCTCAATGTCGTCATTCTCCTTATCCCATAGTACTCCCATCTCTGTTAAAAAAGCCGTTAGGGTATTAGCAAAGAACAGCCTCCACTTGTAATTCATCCTGGTTCGCTGCATTTGATCATGCATGATGGCTCCAAAGTTGAGTGGTATCCCCTCTAATAAAGCATATAATACGAGTGCGCGGTAACGAGGGACATCAGTTTTATGTTGGCATGGCAGCAGGCGGTTACAAATGAAATTTAGAGCCACACGTGCTAACGCACTCATGAATTCCTTGGCTATAGAGTGGTACTCCATACTCCCATGCTTCCATTCTGCATCCTTCCTGGTAGGGCATAGGACAGACTTAATGTGTGCATAATCTGGTGTTTTGCATATGGAGTCAAACCTGTCTGTAAGTGTGCGTGGCACCCTTAAGAAGTTATTCAGAGCTTCAGCTGACACATTAATATCTACCCCTCTTACTCGCACAATGTTTCCCCTTGCGTGACGCCAATTGGCGTAAAGCTCTCTAACAATGGTGAGGTTGGCTTTGCCGTGACCTTTCAAGATGGGTCCCCATTTTTGCACCTCTCGAATTGACTTTAGAAACTCTGAGTACTTTGTCTTAAGTGGTCCGATGTTTATCGGCTTTTCCGGAATATACTTCTTTGAAACCAGTATCTTCTTATAGGCTCGGAATGCCTTCTCATTAACAAAGTATTTCTCCCAATCAACTCGGTCTATGGGTTCACCCTCATCTTCATCACTCATGTTGACATGTAGGTGGTCATTGTCCGAATCGGAATCGGATTCAGATTCTGTAGTAATCTTCTCCTTCCCTTTATCAGTCGGATCACTCATTTTCGAAGCTTTTCTTTGGTATGTCACAGGCTCTCTTATCTCTATTCCTTTGCTTGGTGTAATACCCTTCTTCACTGTCCTCCTGACTAATGTTTCCTCCTCCTCTTGCTCTGAATCATCACTTAACTGCCTAGGCAGCAGTTCCATTTCCTTCTCCGTCCGCTTCCTTTTTTTCTGTGGATTTGGACCGCCCGCTGCCCTTCCGGTAGGCTTTTTGGGCGGTTGCTTGTTACCATCTTTGTCTTGTTGCTTGGATGGTTTACTCACTGCTGTCATTTTACGAATCTAAGTACCTGCAATGCAAAGAATTCAACAATTAGCAGATGAAACAGCGAAGTTCAGCTTGAAAGCAATTGCAACAGCTTGCAGACTTCAATTTATTCGTAAAGTCATGCCATTCACTACTTCATGGAATTGTAGCTCATGACTTTCAGCAAGTATGTGATAACTCTCTTCAAAAATTCAATTTCACATAGCCCCTCACTCGACCCCACACTTATTCTCAAGCATACACCAATGTTGCTCGGTTACTCAGACTTCACCGACGCCTAAATTTTCCTCAGGGACAATTCGTCGAACATGTGGTATGCAACAAGTGTGCCTAGTTCATTCTATCAGTTGAGCAATGCAACTACCCTCCCAAAGTTTGACGAGATGAAGGGAATTATAGTTTATCGTCTCGCAACCATTACAACGACCAAGAACGACAGAGGGAGGGAGGGAAGAGAGAAGAATTAGGAGAGAAGCCAACGGAAGAACGAAGAGGATGATGCGTACCTGTCGCGTTTGTATGCGTTACAATTTCGATTAAAGAAATCTGTTCTGCGTTCGTAGGCGTCGCAAAAAGAGACGAGTGGATGCGTCGCAAGAAGAGTTTTTAACGAATTCGTTATCTTAAGATGTGTTAAAATATATAGTACTTACCTGTGCGTGCGAGCTTTGACGCGACGCATCCCCTTGTCTTCCTTCAAAAAATTTTCGGACGCGACACGGACGCGATAGGCAGACTTCACTGCCTTGAGCAATTGGCCCGTCAAAAATTTTTTTGCTGAGGGGGATGCGACGCATCCGCCTCGTTTTCTCATATCTGGGGAACTTTTTTTTTTTTTTTTTTTTAAGATCTATGTCCTACAAAAAAATAAAAATAAAAATAAAAATAAACTAACTAACTTGGGTGGCCTCCCAAGAAGCGCCTGATTTAACGTCGCGGCACGACGCAACATGTTCTTCATGCCTCCACTAAATCCATTGTGGTCTTGTGACGTGCAATGTCACCACCCCAATAGTGTTTTACTCTTTGGCCATTTACCAAGAATGTCGTATTGGACCCCTTATCACACAATTCTATCGCACCATGAGGTTTCACACTAACCACTTCAAACGGACCCGACCATCGAGATTTAAGCTTTCCTGGAAAAAGCTTTAGCCTTGAATTAAACAGTAGAATTTCTTGACCTGGTTCAAACTCACGATGTTGGATATGCTTATCATGCCATCTTTTGGTCTTCTCTTTATACAATTTGGCATTTTCATACGCATGCAATCGAAACTCATCAAGCTCGTTGAGTTGTAGCAATCTCTTCTCACCGGCCAAGTCCATCTCCATATTTAGCTTTTTAATCGCCCAATATGCTTTGTGTTCAAGCTCGACGGGCAGATGGCAGGCCTTCCCATAAACCAACCTGTACGGAGAAGTGCCTATTGGGGTCTTGTACGCAGTGCGATATGCCCATAATGCGTCATCCAGCTTCCCGGCCCAGTCCTTTCTATTCATACTTACTGTCTTTTCCAAAATCTGCTTGACCTCTCTGTTGGAAACTTCTACTTGACCACTCGTTTGGGGATGATAGGCAGTGGAAACTTTGTGCTTGACTCCGTATTTTGCAAGAATATTATTCAGCAGTTTGTTACAAAAGTGAGTTCCCCCATCGCTTATCAACACTCTTGGGGTCCCAAAACGTGTGAAGATGTGCTTCTTTACAAAGCCTACCACAACCTTTGCGTCGTTAGTAGGAAGAGCAATGGCCTCTACCCACTTAGAAACATAGTCGACCGCCACCAAGATGTATCTGTGCCCGTTAGAATATGGGAATGGTCCCATAAAATCAATCCCCCAAACATCAAAAAGTTCTACCGCCAGAATATTTTGCAAGGGCATCTCGTGCTTCCTCGTGATAGTTCCAGTTCTTTGGCATCTATCACAATTTTTAACGAAGGCATGTGCATCCTTAAACAATTTTGGCCAATAAAAACCTGATTGTAGCACTTTTTGGGCGGTTCTATCCCCGCCGTGATGACCTCCATATGGTGACGCATGGCAGTCATGTAGTATAGCCTTCATCTCTTCCTCAGGAACACACCTTCTCACCAACTGATCTGCACACTGCCTATATAGGAATGGCTCATCCCACACGTAGAACCTTACATCATGTAGGAATCTTCTTCTATTGTCAGCTGTCCATTCTAGTGGCGTCACCCCACTTGCGATAAAATTCACATAATCTGCATACCATGGGGCTTCACCTGAGGTGATTGCTAATATTTGCTCATCCGGAAATGTTTCTTTAATTGACCCTCCTTCAGCTACATGGTCCCGACTTTCTAATCTGGACAAATGATCGGCCACTTGATTTTCTGTCCCTTTTCGATCTCGGATCTCTAAGTCAAATTCTTGCAAGAGGAGGACCCAACGAATCAGCCTCGGCTTGGCGTCTTTCTTTTCAAATAGGTATCTGATAGCTGAATGATCTGTGTAGACGATGACTTTGGTTCCCACTAGATAGGATCTGAACTTGTCAAACGCCCACACCACTGCAAGCAACTCCTTTTCAGTCACTGTATAATTCATCTGAGCTGGATTCATAGTTTTGCTTGCATAATAAATGGAGTGAAAGATTTTATCCCTCCTTTGCCCCAACACCGCTCCAATTGCTATGTCACTTGCATCGCACATCAACTCAAATGGTTGTGCCCAATCGGGGCCAATGATAATTGGTGCAGTCACCAATCTTCCCTTCAGCTCCTCAAATGCTTTCAGACATGCATTATCAAACTTGAAGGTAACATCTTTCTCTAGAAGCCTGCACAAAGGGGAAGAAATTTTCGAAAAATCTTTAATAAAACGACGATAAAAACCTGCATGACCCAAGAAACTGCGAATGCCTTTGATGGATGTCGGCGGGGGCAATTTTTCAATCGTCTCCACCTTTGCTTTATCCATCTGTAGACCATCTTTTGAAACCTTGTGCCCCAAAACTATACCTTCACGTACCATGAAATGGCACTTTTCCCAGTTTAGCACCAAGTTCGTCTCTTCACACCTAGCTAGCACTTTATCAAGGTTCATCAAACAACTATCAAAAGAACATCCAAACACAGAAAAATCGTCCATGAATACTTCTACAAATCTTTCAACCATGTCAGTGAAAATAGCCATCATACACCTTTGAAAAGTCGCAGGTGCATTACAAAGACCGAAGGGCATTCTCTTGAACGCATACGTGCCATAAGGACATGTAAATGTAGTTTTCTCTTGGTCTTCTGGGGCTATAGCAATCTGATTATACCCTGAATAACCGTCCAGGAAACAGTAGTATTCCTGGCCAGCTAATCTATCAAGCATTTGGTCAATAAAAGGAAGGGGAAAGTGGTCTTTCCGGGTGGCATTGTTCAGTTTTCTGTAATCTATGCAAATTCTCCATCCAGTGACAGTTCTTGTAGGAATTAAGTCATTATTTTCATTAACTAATACGGTTATCCCCCCTTTCTTCGGCACACATTGAACGGGGCTTACCCATTTACTATCAGAGATTGGAAATACAATACCTGCATCAAGCCACTTAATCACTTCTTTTCTTACCACTTCTTTCATGATTGGATTTAGTCGGCGTTGGTGTTCTACACTTGGCTTGTGTCCGTCCTCCATGAGGATTTTGTGCACGCAGAAAGCTGGACTAATGCCTTTAATGTCAGACATTGTCCACCCAATTGCTCGCTTGTGCTCACGTAGCACCCTTAATAGCTTTTCTTCCTGTAATTTAGACAAGTGAGAAGAAATAATAACAGGTAAAGTGTCAGAACTTCCCAAATAAGCATATTGAAGGTGAGGGGGTAGGGGTTTAAGTTCCAAATTTGGAGCTTTTTCAATTGACGGCTTTGGTGGGGGGGCCACTTGGCCTATTCAGGGGCTCAAACGGGATTATTCCTTGCATGTAACCACATGATGTATCTAGGATATGCATCATCTCCTCAACCTCATCATCCATCTCCAAGCTATCAAACATCATGATTGCTTTTTCTAAACAGTCGTCTAGATATACACTCGTGTCAAGAAGTTTCTCATCCACCTCCACCACAGATATCATAGAGAGCTCCTCATAGTGGCGGGGAAGTTGGATTGCTTTGTAGACATTGAAGACTGCTTCCTTGTTATCCACTCTCATAATCATTTTCCCTTCTCTCACTTTAATTATTGCATCGCCAGTAGCCAAGAGAGGTCGTCCCAATATGATTGGAACTTGTTCATCAGCCTCGAAGTCTAGAATAATGAAGTCAGCTGGGAAGATGAATTTTCCAATTTGCAGCAGCACATCTTCAATCACTCCTTCGGGGTAGGCTATGGACCTATCAGCTAATTGCAACATCACGGTGGTTGGTCTCGGAGCTCCCAGACCTAATTGCTTAAACAAGGATAAAGGCATCAGATTTATGCTTGCACCCAAATCACACAGAGCACGTCCCATGTCAATATTACCGATTTGTACTGGAATGGTGAAGCTGCCAGGATCCTTAAGCTTTTGGGGAAGCTTGTTTTGGACCCTTGATGTGCACTCCTCAGTAAGTGCAACCGTCTCGAACTCAGTCAATTTCCTCTTATGAGCCACTATGTCTTTTATGTACTTAGCGTACTTTGGAATTTCACGAAGTACATCCACTAATGGAATATTTAATTGAACCTGACTCAACATGGAGAGAAATTTGTTGAACATGCGATCGTCATTCCTTTTCTGCAATCTTTGGGGGAAAGGTGGTGGTGGCCTTGTAACCTCCATTCGCTCTGAACTTGCATCATCTTCCTTTGACTCTTGTGTTGCCTTAGGTGTCAACTCCCCCCAGGTATAGGTTTTTCTTTTATCTTCCTTGGCACTTCCTCTAGTTCCCTCCCGTTTCTAAGTGTAACTGCATTAATTTGAGGGTTCTTCTCTGTATCACTGGGAAGTGAGCCTATAGGTCTAGTATTTTGGTTTGCTGCTAACTGCCCCATTTGCCTCTCAAGATTTCTGAAATCGGTCCTGAGCTGTTGATTGTCTAGCAACAACTTTTTCAGTAAGTCATTCGTACTTTCTTCCATTTGTTGGGGTGGCTTCTGAGGTTGAGTAAAATTCCCTTGAGGCCTATACTGATTCTGTTGACTTCCGCCCCATGAGAAGTTAGGATGATTCCTCCACTTTGGGTTGTAAGTGTTCCCATATTGCGCATGTTGATTCATAGGACCTCTGTTTTGTTGCCCCACATAGTATATAGATTCAGGATTCGTGGGGCACATGTCAATCATATGACTGTCTCCGCATAGTTCGCAACAAATAGACATCTGCTGTACATGTTGCATTTGTTGTGTTGTCATTCTATTCATCTGATTTGCCAATTTTGCTATATCGGCTCTCATGGCGGAAAAGTCATCAAGCTCAATCAAACCGGCGGCCTTCTGTTTAATTCCCCTTCGTGAATCCCCCTCTCCTTGCCAATTATGGTCATTAGCAGTGAAATTATTTAGCAAGAGTTGTATTTCACTATACGGTCTTGCCATGCAACTACCCCCACAAGCTGAGTCAAGATTCATCTTTGATGCTTCATCTAACCCATCAACAAAAGTGTGACCCAATACCTCATCAGTTTGACAATGATGCGGGCAGTCTCTGAGTAGCTTCTTGTATCTTTCCCAAGCTTGACGAAGTGTCTCGCCATCCCGTTGTTGGAACCCAAGAATTTGGCTCCTCAGCGACTTTGTCTTCTTAGTTGGGAAAAACTTGATCAGGAATTTCCTTGCTAGATCATCCCAAGTGTGGATAGAGTTCGCGGGCTCCTTTTGCAACCATTCTTTAGCTTCCCCCAACAGTGAAAAAGGGAATAGTGTCAGCCTGACATAGTCCTTGGAGACGTTCGGATAATTGTAAGTGTCCGTGATTTCCAAGAAGTTCTGAATATGCCTCTGCGGGTCCTCATGAGATAGACCCACATATTGTCCTGTGGACTGAATCAGCTGTACCATGTACTGTTTGAGTTCAAAATGCCCAGTGATATCAGGCTTCACAATAGCCTGAGTCATATTCGCAAGATTGGGCCTTGCGGCTTCAATTACCGGACGCTCTTCATTGCCTGCCATATCTATTGGCTGTGGTTGGACTGCGATGTCCAACTCTCTTTCTATTCTCGTTCTAGCTTCGTGTTCCCTTCTCACTCTATGTAGTGTTCGTTCGATTTCTGGATCAAGAGGAATGAGGTTGTTTGCACTTCTACTCCTCTGCATTCGAGAGAAGACCCTGCGTTGACACAAACCAGGCAAACTGAAAATTAAAACTTGAAAACAAATATCTAATAAAAGCTTAACTTAGTCACGTAGCTAATTTCTAAGTCCCCGGCAACGGCGCCAAAAACTTGTTGCAGCCAAACGCACACGCAAGTATACGTGGTCGTCAAGTAATAAAGTGACTAAAAGTCGGATGTCGAACCCACGAGGACTTGTGATTAACTATTAACTAAATTAGACTATCCTAATTATCTAAACAAGAATTAAATCTAAAAATATTTTATTCTAAACTAATTAAATAAGAAAAATATAAATAATAAACTTTGAACAGAGAGAGAGCAGATTTTAATGATATCAATGTAATGAAAACGATCTAGGGTTATGGGCTATCTAACAATCCTATTGTATTCTTCAATTGAATTGACCGACTAATTTATCTAGCTTATTGGTTGACAGGGTTAATGCTCATAAGAATCTGTCGAGTTCTTACTCGCCTATTCAAGCTAACCTAATGCCTATATGTCTATGGAGTTAGAATCAACAAGAACGCATTTATAATTCCTGTAAATCAACCAAGCAAGGCAATTAGGTATATGTCTATCCTAACTACGAATCCGTCCCCCGATGCCCGAGTTCAAGAACTTGCCCTACTCAATCCTATATGCAATGTAGAATTCCCACTTTCGAGTTCAATTCTAGATTCGTAGATAATATTCAATTGGTGATCAAGCAATTAAATAATTAAGTGCAAGATTGAATAAATAAACTAATATGATAAATCAAGAAGTCAAAATCAATATCCGAATAACAATAGTCATGAAAGAACCACAACCCTAGAACGTGAAGTTTAGCTCCATATAGACATGGTAGCCAAACAACAAATCATATAAAGAAACATAAAAATTACTAAGTTTGGTGGGAGAAAGATGGAACTTGATGAATTCCGGCCTCCACAGCTTTGTCGTGGCTTTTTTTCCCTTCCCAATATGTTAGATAACCTAAAAGAGGCGTTTTTAGCTTATATAGAGCGTACAAAAGTCGTGGGCCAAAGCTCTCCTATTCCTAGTCCAAATCGGCTTCAGGGATTGATGCTAAGGTGGATGCGACGCATCCACCTTGTCCTCCATTTCAATTTTTGCCTGCGAAGGTGGATGCGACGCATCCAGCCTTCTCTTCTACTTCCCAGTTTCGCACGCGATGGCGAACGCTATGGCCCAACTTCACTGCTAAGGTTGCATGCAGGATGATGTTTTCCTAGGTTGGATGCGACGCATCCAACCCTTCTTCCTCTGGCTAAACCACCTTTTCTTCATATTTTGCACTCCGAACACCTTAAATCGTCACACATAACTTAATTAGTCATCAAACCAATAATTACACCATGTTGGGCATTTTAAAGATTAAATAACATCAAGAAGTGGTTAAAACATGGGTAAAGTAACATCAACACATATCGAAATATGCCAAACATCAACCACCATGTCTCTGATGCTCGTACTTAACTTGTTGACAATTCAGACACCGAGCTACATATGTAACTATATCCTTTTTCATTCTCCTCCACCAATAATGTTGCCACAAATCTTGATACATTTTGGCGGTACCTGGATGAATAGAATACCTGGAACTGTGGGCCTCTTCCAGAATTAATTCACAAAGTCCATCCATATTAGGCACACAAATACGACCCTGCATTCATAGAACTCCATCTTCCCCTATAACAACCTGTTCGGCATCACTGTGTTGCACTGTGTCCTTAAGGACAAGTAAATGAGTATCATTATGTTGTCTCTCTCTGATGCGCTCATATAAAGAAGACCGAGCGACTGTGCAAGCTAGAACCCGACTGGGTTCTAAAATATCTAACCTCACGAACTGATTAGCCAAAGTCTGAACATCTGCAGCTAACAACCTCTCACCAACCAGAATATACGCAAGGCTGCCCATACTCACAGCCTTTCTACTCAAATTCGGCCACCACATTGGGCTTTTCGGGGTGATACAAAATGGTGATATCATAGTCTTTCAACAACTCCAACCATATTCTCTGCGTCAAATTAAGATCCTTTTATTTGAGCAGATATTGAAGGCTACGATGATCAGTAAATACCTCACACGGGACACCGTAGAGGTAATGCCTCCAAATCTTCAGCGCATGAACAAGGGCTGCCAATTCTAAGTCATGAACATGATAATTCTTCTCGTGAACTTTCAACAGCCGCGACACATTAATACTGTACCAAGCCCAATGTGAGATGCGTCACAATATACCGTATACGATCCTGAACCTGTGGGTAATACCAACATTGGCGTCGTAGTCAAAGCAATCTTGAGCTTCTGAAAGCTCAACTCATACTCGTCTGACCATCTGAATGGGATACCTTTCTGGGTCAGTCTGGTCAATGGGTTTGCTATAGATGAAAACCCTTCCACGAACCGACGATAGTAACCTGCCAAACCTAGGAAACTCCGGATCTCTGTAACTGAAGTAGGTCTAGGCCAATTTTGAACAGCCTCTATCTTCTTAGGATCCACCTTTATGCCTTCTGCCGATACAACATGCCCCAAAAAGGTAACTGAGTCTAACCAAAATTCACATTTTGAAAATTTGGTATATAACTGATTATTCTTCAAAGTCTGAATCACACTCCGAAGATGCTGATCTTGTTCCTCTCAACTGCTGGAGTAAATCAAGATATCATCAATGAATACAAACACAAAAGAATCCAAATAGCGCTTCAACACTCGATTCATCAAATCCATAAATATTGTTGGGGCATTTGTCAACCCAAATGATATTACTAGGAATTCGTAATGCCCATACCGAGTCCGAAAAGTTATCTTAGGGACATCAAATGCACTAATCTTTAATTGATGGTAACCAGACCTTTAATCAATCTTCGAAAATACCTTAGCATCCTGAAGCTGATCAAATAGGTCATCAATTCTTGGAAACGGATATTTGTTTTTGATAGTGGCCTTGTTCAACTGTCGATACTCTATACACATCCGCATAGATCCATCTTTCTTCTTTACAAATAATACTGGTGCACCCCAGGGCGAGACACTAGGTTTAATGAATCATGATCAAGCAAGTCTTGTAACTGCTCCTTCAATTCTTTCAACTCCGGCGGGGCCATACGGTATGGTGGAATCGAAATGAGCTGAGTGCCCGTAGCTAAATCAATACAGAAGTCAATATCCCTGTCGGGTGGAATCCCCGGTAAATCTGCAGGAAACACTTCTGGAAATTCACGAACAACTGGTACTGAGTCCATAGAAGGAACATCTGGATTAGGATCGCGAATATAAGACAAATAGGCTAGACACCATTTCTCTATCATACGCCGAGCTTTCATATACGGAAATAACCCTGCTGGCAGAATGACCATGAGTTCCTTTCCACTCTAACCGGGATAACCCTAGCATGGCTAGGGTCACTCTCTTGGCATGACAATCCAATATAGCATGATAAGGTGACAGCCAAATCATACCCAAGATGACATCAAAATCTACCATATCAAGAAGTAGAAGATTCACACTAGTCTCAAGACTACCAATAGTAACCACACACGAACGATAGACATGATATACTATGACAGAGTCTCCCACCGGTGTAGATACACACACAGAAACACTTAGAGAATCACAAGGCACAACCAAATATGAAGCAAAATAGGAGGAGACATAGGAATAAGTAGATCCTGGATCAAATAGAACTGAAGCATCTCTATGGCAAACTGGAATAATACTTGTGATCACAGCATCAGATGACTCGGCCTCAGGCCTAACTGGAAAAGCATAAAATCGGGGCTGAGCCCCACCACTCTGAATTGCATCTCTGGGACAGCCTCTAACTGGATGGCCTCCACCTCTAACGATCTGACCTCCACCTCTAGTGGCCTGACCTCCACCTCTAATGGCCTGACCTCTACCTCTAGCTGTCTGACCCCTACCTCTAGCTGCCTGAGCAGGCGGTGAAGCAACCGGTGCCAGTATGATAGCACGAGAATCCTACCGAGATCTGTTATTCGCCAACCTAGGGCAATACCTCCTGATGTGACCAATGTTCCCACACTCATAACACCCATCCTGATGTCGTGGCTTCTGAAGCTGACCCAAATGGGCAGGATAACCGTTGTAGTAACTCTGGAGTGGTGGTGCACTGATAGGAGCTGAATGTGCACTGAATGTTGGCTGCCCATAATAAGGCATAATAGGACCGTGACTCCCTAAAGCACCATGAGATGCATGAAAGGCTAAATAAAACAGTCTGGGAGGATGAACCCTACCAAAATTACCCCTTCTCTGGACGAGGCACCACTGAAACCACCGAACTGACGAGGCCTCTTATCAGACCTCTATCCTCTTTCCTGTGCAAGAACCATCTCGATCCTCTTCGCGACATTAGCAGCCGCCTGAAAAGAAATCTCACTTCCGGTCTCCTTAGCCATCTGAAGCCTGATAGGGTGAGTGAGTCCCTCAATAAACCTCCTCACTCTCTCTCCCTCAGTAGGTAGTAAAAGGAGAGCATGGCGAGCCAAATGAACAAAACAGGACTCATACTGAGTAATAGTCATACTGCCCTGTTGTAGACGCTCAAATTGCTTGCGAAAATCCTCTCTCAGCGTGATAGGAAGGAACTTCTCCAGAAATAGCTGAGATAACTGCTCCCAGGTAAGTGCAGGCGATCCAACTGGTCTGGCCAATATATAATCTCTCCACCGCCTCTTGGCGGAACCTGTCATCTGAAATGCAGAAAAATCAACCCCATTGGTCTCAACTATATCCATGTTTCACAGCACTTCGTGGCAGCGTTCAGGATAATCCTGTGGGTCCTCAGAAGGTGTGCCACTGAAGTGAACTGGAAAGAGCTTAGTAAACTTATCCAGTCTCAATAAAGCCTCAAAAGACATCGCGGGCCTATCACCGGTCTGTGCCGCAACAACTAGTTGAACTACCCCAACTGGCGGGGCTGCTGGAGCCTGATTCTGGGGAGCCATCTGCTCCAGAGCGGGAGTAGTGGGAGTTTGTGCTCCTCCCCCAGCCTGTGAGACGGCTGGTGCCACCGGAAATGTACCATTCGGGGCTACGCCCTCTATAAGACTTATTAAATGGACTAGAGCGTCCTGAAGTACTAGAGTGGCTATGAATCCTTCCGGGACCTGAACTGGTCCAACTAGTACATTCTGAATTGGAACCTCCTCCTGAAGGTCCACCTGAGGTTCTACAACAGGTGCAGCTGCTCGAGCTCTGGACTGAGCTCTACCTCGGCCTCGACCTCTACCCCTGGCCATAGTTGCCACTGGGGGCTCTAGTCCCTGTCCATCGGAAGATGTATTACGTGTTCTCACTATCTGCGAGAGAAATAAGAGTAGAATGGTTCACTCATCGATGATAAAATAAATTCGCACGACAGAATAAGAAAGAAGTGATATTGTTCCTAAACTTCATAGCCTCTGAGAGATAAGTACAGACGTCTCCGTACCGATCCTTCAGACCCTAGTAAGCTTGCTCGTGACTCGTGAGACCTATGTAACCTAGTACTCTGTTACCAACTTTCACGACCCGAAATTCCCACCTTCGGACCGTGATGGCGCCTAATATTTCACTTGCTAGGCAAGCCAACGTTACAATAATATTATCCATTTTATAATAATTTATAAAATTTATTAATAACAAAGAATTAAATGCGAAAGTAAATTCTGAAATGTAATGAATTAATCCATAAAATAACGGTGTCTAAATACCAATCCAGAATTGGTGTCATAAGTGCACGAGCTTCTAGAATAATACAAATAAAGGTCTGAATAAAATAAAGTTGTCTGGAAACAAACACACGGCTAAAGTAAAGTAGACGGGGACTTTAGGAGTACGGACGCCGTGCAGTTATACCTCAAGTCTCCTCTGGTAGCTGAAATCCGAGCAAGTCTATGGTGCGCCGCTGGGACCAACTCCGAAATCTGCACAAGGAGTGCAGAGTGTAGTATCAGTACAACCGAACTAACCTCTGTGGAGTAGTGACGAGGAACAGTCAAGACACCCATTGGTCTAATAAACTGAACGGATATAAATACACAAACAACAGAAGTATGATGTCTATATAAAGACTAAGCAATATGGCTCACAGTACAGTAATGGTAATCGGGAAGAAAACAACAAGTATCAGCGGAATATCATGAAAATGACACAGAAAGGTGAATGGAAAATAACCTAAGTCCGGAATCACAAATACAGCAAGGACAAATAATAACTCAGCAACTACAACCACTTTTATATCAGGTTTTAGTCAGCAACTCCACGAGGTACCGAACCTTGGGCAAATCACAACTTACGGGTCTCAATACCTGAACTCTAACACTTGGCCTCATGTGCCCTCATAACCACACTGACGACTCATGTGCCAATAGAGTCATTCTCCCATAGAAGGCAGGTAAACAAGGGTGAGCATCTATGCTCAACAATATCAAGAACACCTCTTATCCGATAAGAGTACTTAACTATGTGTATGCTTGTGCAAGTGTACTACCATAGTCCATATCAGCAATTAAGCATAAGGAAAAAAAAGAACGGACATCACGTAGAATATTTTCACACAGCTTTCACAAGATAAAGCTCACACAAGTACGTATACCACTATACAAATATCAACAACAAGAATGCCCCCAGGCCACAAATCATCACAAATCAACCCCTGACACATCCCACCTTGTCTCGCCACATGTGCAATAATAAAGTAAACACACACACACACACACACACACACACACACACACACACACACACACACACACACACACACACACACACACACACACACACACACACACACACACACACACATATATATATATATATATATATATATATATATATATATATATATATATATATATATATATATATATATATATAACCTTGTCATGCCGTATGTGCAAATATCAATAGTAACAATAGCACGGCAGAAACCTCGTGCAACCCCATAACTATAACTGCACGGTAGAAACCTCGTGTATCACCACAACAAATAACAAATATAACAACAACAATGGTAATAATACAAAGTATGACAAGTAAATCAACTCAAGAACTTTTAAATCACAAGAAAATGTAGAACCAATTCACAAGGAATAACCACAGTCTGGAATGCTAGGCGTAAAGAGAATATCTCAACAAAAGGGAGAAACTAATGTGTAGCAAAGATCCCACAATATACACTTCAACAACAGGGAAGCTAACACGAATCAAATAATGCCAAAATAAAACAAATCGACTAAGATATAGGATATCTAAACTTCTTCTAAGGTTGAGGAAATTACGAAGGATATTCAACAATTCAATTAAGGATAAGCAACGAAAAAATAATCATAACCTCAATTAAGACTGAACAATTATAGGATGAAATAATATAAATTCCAAATAAAGATAAGCAGTTATGAAAAGATAGCATGGCTATAAAAGAGATAACAGTTTCAATTAAGGCACATATGAATCAAGTAACAATAATAGTGAATCATGAAGCAATTGATTCTAATTAAGCAGGTATATGTGAATCTAGTAATTAAGATATATAATCATAACAAGAACAACTGCATATTCAATGAATACAAGGACCTAAAAACCCTAAAAGGCCAACTTCCCACAATTAATTCCATGCACGCACTCGTCACATCGTGTACACGGACTACAATCAACATAGAAGACTCAAATCCTAAGGGGAAGGCCCCCACACAAGGTTAGACAAGATACTTACCTCGAACCAATCTCAAACAGTCCGTAAGAATGCCCTTTCCTCAATTATCCGACTCTGAATGGTCCAAATCTAACCAAACACAATTGCATATCAGAATACAAAGATAATAGACTCATCTAATTAATGAAATCAATATTTTAACAAAAATTCTGAAATTCGCCCTAAAAAGTCAACACGGGACCACGTCTCAGAATCGGATAAAAATCACAAAATATGAATACCCATTCACTCACGAGTCCAACCACATAAGAATTACTCAAATCCGACCACAAATCCCCCTTTCAAAACTCGTAATCTTTATTGAAGAAGTTCTTCCAATTTTTTCCAATATCAACCCCAAAAATCCGAAATTAAAT
The DNA here is from genome assembly GCF_000715075.1 of Nicotiana tabacum. Classification (NCBI taxonomy): domain Eukaryota; kingdom Viridiplantae; phylum Streptophyta; class Magnoliopsida; order Solanales; family Solanaceae; genus Nicotiana; species Nicotiana tabacum. The sequence goes on from NC_134091.1 coordinate 9,601,785, forward strand.
GGAGAAAATAACTATAGATTAATGGAATATAACCAAAAATGAGTTAGGAATCATTACCCCAAAGCTTCTTCTGAAAATCCCTCGAAAATCGCCAAATTTCGAGCTCTCAAGTCCAAAAATGAAG